>NW_013665736.1:266637-275294 GCF_000517525.1 Limulus polyphemus | reverse complement strand
AGCGCAGATAGCCTCGTGTAGCTTTGCGCAAAATTCATAACAAACAAACAATAAGTTAAAACTTAAATGTGAGATTGCTCCATTGCCATGTAACTAAAACAACTCATTGCCATAATAACTGATTGTTTTGTCTAACAAAACGCGACGTTAAGTAACCTCGCTTGAGTTAAACTGTCAATAACTGTCTCTACGAACTATATACGATTCTGTGTGTGGAAAGTAAAAATATTTGTTATTGGGTAGAATAACATAATATACATATGCGAAATTTATAGCTTCATTTTCTGTAACGAAATTTAATAAAGTTGAATGCTTTTATAAAACATTTGCTTGATGTACAAAATATGTGTCTCTCAAATCCAGTTTAAGAGTGTAATTGGTATGCATTAAACCAGTTTCTTTATATTGTTGTTTTAACCTACTTTCGTAGAAAATCGCGATGTTAATATATCAGTTACTTCTTTATTAAATCGTGTTACCGAAAAATACATCAACAATCAGTGACACCATGATATATAATTGTTTTATTTAACAGAACGTGACATTAAGCAGTACGCTTGGGCTGAACTGTTTGTAAATAAGCACAAAGCTACACCATGGGCTACCTGTGCTCTGCCCACCACGGGTATCGACACCCGGATTATAGCGTTGTAAGTTCGCAGACATACCGCTGTGCCACTGGGGGGCTGGCCTGAACTATCAATAATGTTTTGTATGTCTCTACGAACTGTATACGATTCTATCCGTGGAAAGTAACAAAATACGTTACTTTTACAGGTTTTTAATAGGATTATAAAAATTGTGAATATACACAGTGTTACTTTTAAAATTATGAAGGTTTGGTTTGTTATGAATTTCGCGCAAAGCTACACGAGGGCTATCTGCACTAACCGTCCATAATTTAACAGGAAGGCAGCTAGTTAACACCAGCCACCACCAACTCTTGGGCTACTCAATAGTGGGATTGACCGTCACATTATAACGTCCCCACGGCTGAAAGGGCGAGCATGTTTGGTATGACGGTGATTGCGAGTCGAGGGCCTTAATCATCTGGCCATGCCGGGCCAATTTATGAACGAGTTCACTGCTTAGATCAGGATGATTCAAATGGGGAAGGAGGCTCATCCGTCCCTCATTATGGAGCATTAATCCTGTACATGAACATATTTTACTTTTGTTTACTTGTAGGTAACCACAAAGCTACTCAATGGGCTATCTGTGCTGTTCCCAAAATGGGCTTCAGACGTATTGCTGTGCCACTGAAGCAGTATATTTTGCCCACAAATATATTTTGATAGAAAAATCACATTCTAGTAAGTCATATAAGTAATAAATTACGGCACTCATAAATTGTTTGCAATAAGGTTTGGTAAAGTGTTAACATTATATACATAAGGGGACGAGGGGGAGGGGGTAACAAATTATCTGCCATGAACATATATAACATTCAGTTACCTGAATGATTAACTGACTTGTGATTAGTTGGTCAGATAACATTCTGATGATAACCGGAGACCGAGTTCCATCATAGTTTATTTTTTATGTTAGCAAAGTAATTACTCATCATCAAAGTCATTCCATATGTGAGCCTAGCATGGCTAGGTGGTTAGGGTGTTCGACTCGTAATCTGCGTGTTTGAATCCCCGTACCATCAAACATGCTCGCCCTTTCAGCCGTAAGGGCGTTATAATGTGACGGTCAGTCCCTCTATTCGTCTGTACAAGAGTAGCCCTAGAGTTGGCTGTGGGTGGTGGTGACTAGCTGCCTTCCCTCTAGTCTTTCACTGCTAAATTAGGTACGGCTAGCACAGATAGCCCTCGTGTAGCTTTGCGCGAAATTCAAACAAAACTACTGTGTCAGTAATGAAGGGTAATTCATTTTACTGACTCCATTCATTTGATTCGATTCAGTTTGTGAGCCAGTTCAAAAGATTCGTTCATTTGATTCACTGAAACGAAACCGACACATTTAGGCTGAAGTACCCGGTAAAGAAGGGTTATTTGAACAGAAAATGACTACATATAATCTAATGCTGGTTGCATTGGTAGTTGTGCTTCTTAAACACTAAATGAAATATAGATTGACAAAAGATTACATTTTATTAGAAATTCTGGATAAAACATCGGAACATGAACTATTTAACATAGTTTAACCAAAAGTTTAACAGGCTTAGAAAAATTTATCAGCTGTATCGGGTGAAGATGAACAAAAATATAAACCATCTAAACACCACAAAGATCGTGTATACTTTTTGCTGTACGGTAGAAAATGTAGTTGTACCATCAGTGATGATAACGATCATGATAATAATCATCATCATTGTTTGTTATTATTATGATGTGGATTTTGTATGTAGATTTGATTTTGAAATTCCAGAATGATTATCTTACCGGATTCAAGAGTTTCTAAATCATTATTATTGTATTATTATGCTGGATACTTCTCTTGTCGTGTAGTTTGTTGATCGGGAGAGTCAAAAGAAGCAGTTCAAACGGAACTCTGACTCAATTCTCGTGATTTACCGTAATGAGTCATTCAAGCAAGAAGGAATCGTTCACGAAGGCACAGTTACATGCAACAATGTTTTAATTTGGAACTTCCTTATGAAGTGCGAAATGAAGTTATTGTACAATATCGCAGAAAGGCAGTTTTGTTGTTATTGCTTTAAACAAAATACACAACTAGAAGTTTATATATTTTATGTAGTTTTGCATGGATCCAACATACTTTGTAGTTTGTATTATTGCACCATTACATGGAAAGAGCAGGCTTTGTTTTATTATAGTTTTGTACTGAATCAGAATATTCTTTATATGATTGTTTTACACGGGACTAGCAGACTCTGTGTTGGTAGTTTTAAATATAATAAAACATTAGCAGACTTTGAAGTTTTGCACAGAACCAACATACTACTTACTGTTGTGTCATTATATAGAACAAACAGGTTCTATATTATCATGTATTGTATGGAACCGACAGAGTTTTTATTATTGAATCATTATATAGAATAAGAGACTATTGTCGTTCTTATATGGAATCAACTGAGTGCTTATTTTTTGTAGGATTTTTTTTTTATGGAAGCAGCACACTCTGTGGTATTGTACAGAGTAAGCAGTCTTTGTCGAAACACTTTGTATCATGATCGTTTTATCTCGAATCAGTAGGCTCTATTTTACGATTATTTCGTAAAATACGAGAAGGTATTGTGTATTATTGGAGTATTATCCAGAAATCCCGGGTTCTGTATGTAGCAGTTTTGCAAAGGATTAATATTATTTATTCATAAGAGCCTCTGAATTAAAGTAAAGAAAAATGTTTAATAATATGTCAACCTCACAATAGCTGCTATATGGTAAGGCCGGATGAGACAACGTAGAATGGGATCCGGGCAACAGCTGAAAAAATGGTAGCTCTTTATATTGTTAAAAGATGTAATGCTGGTTCAAATATCTCGTTTAATTATTTGGATTATGTAATTACGAGGAGCTTTGTATTCAAGAAGATCATGACCTTTAATATTCAGCGTGGTTCACAGCGCAATAACTTAAAACTTCATCAGATTATAGACTCAAAACATTGCAGCAAATTGCTACTTCTTACAAAAAACTATGCGTTCAAAAATTATGTTTCGAATTGTCTAAACAATCATGGAGTTAAAAAAACTAATTCAATGACCTTTGAATATTTACTCTCTCCTTCTTGTGAGTTATTCCTTTACACAAGCTGTCTCATATGGTTCCAGCAATGACGCTCTTTGAGTTGACAGCTCTTAATTGTTCTTTCAGAGACACGAAAGCCAACCAGATGCTGATATTCTACATTTTAAACATTGTTCATAGCAAAGGAACAAACTAATGGGGCCCAGATATAGCTCGCATTCAATGCATAGACTATATTCAGACAATATTCGCGCGACGTATAGAACAATAATAAATATAGCACAGCTATTTTCTGCTTATATAATTATAAAATTACCTGATCGCCTACTTCGTAAAATCAATGTACGTTGTAAACAATATATATATAAAAGTAGTTGGAAAACAACAATATTAAATACCATTTTCGTTATCACTGCGATAATAAATCGCATTGGAAAACGTAAAGTCAGCATTATCTCAAAGTCGAATGTTAAATATAGAATATAGCAAGTAGTAAAAGTGTAAACTGCACACAACATGCGAAAAATGTTTTGTAAAAAAAAATCTTTTAATTTTCTCTTTTATAAAACTAATTACGATGTTATAATTTATGCATTCACTTCAAGTCCAAAAACATAGGGATACTAATGAAGCTATCTGAATTATCGAACTGCTTCATTCCATTCTTGTCAGGAAAGCTTATGTGAATTGCCGGGGTACCCCATTTCAATTTCGTTAAGGAAATTAAACAGCTAAGTGGAAACTAATGATGTGCAAAAGCGTTCATATAGTTAATCTCTCTTTTTTATATCTTAAATAAACATCCAAAACAAAGATAAATCGAATATTTACTGATTGAAACTTTTCATTATCTATTGATGCCTCTGCACGACAGTGTTCGTCCAGTGTGCAATTTAGTTTCAGCAACAGTTTGATGTTTTGCCAATTTTGAAATTTTGTGGTGGACACGTTTGACGTTACGGTATGCATGCTACATAATAGATATGGGACCTATGTGTAAAGTGTCCTTATGCTTAAATGCTCGGATATTAATACAAATTAAATCAACATGTTTCATGGATGTTTTTCGACCTGTCAGTCAATATATTGTTCAGCTAAAATATTATTCCCTGACACAAAGCATGTGTTACCCACGTTTAGCACCAACGCTAAAACATCGATGCTTGATTTGGCCTGTCCATATACTAGATCAAAAACATCGATGCTTGATTTGGCCTGTCCATATACTAGATCAAAAACATCGATGCTTGATTTGACCTGTCCATATACTAGATCAAAAACATCGATGCTTGATTTGGCTTGTCCATATACTAGATCAAAAACATTGATGCTTGATTTGGCCTGTCCATACACTAGATCAAAAACATCGATGCTTGATTTGGCCTGTCCATATACTAGATCAAAAACATCGATGCTTGATTTGACCTGTCCATATACTAGATCATAAACCAATATAACATTTTTTACGACCACCTTCAGTTGACTGAGATTTTAAAACATCAATACAGACAAATTATACCTCACATTGGAGTATGTCTCGTAGAACCGCAACAAGTATTCAGGCGAAGACTAGCACTCCAACATGTGGAGACAGTCAACACTAAAACCTCTCTCCATCTGACTACATGCTAGGAAACGCTTGGTAGGCAGAGTATTTATTCACGCTTATCGCCAGAGAAGACGCCGTAAAAGTTAACTCGTTTTTAATGTCAAGTATGCTCGTCTATCATCTTCTGATTTTGAATCAAAACTTCCAAGGTTACATTAGCACTTTAGAATCAGTACTAGCATTAAAAACCTATCTACATCTTGCATTATCCAAAAACCAACCGGCGTGGTCATAATGTATAGTGAAAGCAAAAAAAAAAAAGGAATATTCACTGAAAACAAAAATCACAGACGAAACCGTATCTAATCTGAAAATTGATGGTTTAGCCAACCTTTCTTGCCTCAAACTTATAGGTGTGTCAAAATGTGTTTCGAGTTACTCTGTTTTACAAGAATGCCTTTATATATCTTACTACGATATAGGTTGATAACTGTAAGGTATGTGAAAAGTGAATCCTGAGACATAAACTGTATCAAAACACTTTCAAGTATTAGCGACAGTTGATTTGTTCTTTTAATATAATGTGTTTTACGGATAACATTTCACTGCTCTGAGCAAGTTCCCCTTTACAAGTTTTATCAAAGCTTCTTCAGGGATGTTTTTTGTTATATTTCCATATTTGTTTCTTGTGAAAATATCATAAGTTTATGTTGATTTATTGAGTTATTTTCCTACCACTTTTTCTGAATGAATGAAATACTAGTTGGTACTAAGTGCAGGTCAGTTTCTAAATTCAAATAATTTAATACCACCAGGTGGTAATTACAAGTAAAAAGTTTAGTTTGTTTGTTTGAAGTTAAGCACAAAGTTACACAATCGGCTGGGGGGGGGGGTAGAAAGTTTAGAAATTGATTTGACCAGCTGATAAAATTACATTAAAAAAAAAAACACTAAGGTAATCAAAATTTCAGTTAAATCTTGTTTGAGAGCTTACTTTAGAATTAGTGACTCCAGTCACGTTAGAAAGATGGAGTAACATTTCCGTGACTATATATACACGATTGATCTTTTGGCCAAATCTGGTGGTATTACCACAGTTGTTCCAAATGCTAGAATACTACTATCTTTATGTTTCTGAACAGATGGAAACATTCGTATATCACATTAAAAGCAAAACCTTCGTATCTCTTTCAGATCCAGAAAAATAAGCAGTCAAAAAAGTGGTAAAATTATTGTTCTACTTTTTCCTTCTAGAAGAGGCTAAACGTATAGTAAATACGGGATGACCGTCATGAGACAAAATTTCACTGGTAATTTCAACTAGAGTAAGACAACTGTAGGACAAATATTAATATTTTTATAACTATTGTTTTGATCATTTTAATGATAAGTTGTTCTCCACATCCACTTAGTCAAAACCGATGACTTAAAATACCTAATGACAGGTAGAAAACCTTAAATTAGGGAATGTCGTAGTAGTCGAACAGGCTACATCTGTGTTGGTAGCTTCCCTAGACATCTGGAGTTTGAATCCTAGTTTGGGCGGAATATTATTTTTAAACAAAAACTAGTGATATGTGATCAAAAAATTTTACATGTGCAAAAAGAGCTAAGCTAGATTAAAGGGGTCAGCCAGATAAAGATGTGAAAAACATGAAAAATTGGTAACACTTGCCCTATTTTTTATGTTCATCTTGTTTCTGGTTCCAGTTGCTCAATGATACAATGTACCTTCTATACATCGAGTTGTTTTCCTAAACTTTAATAATGCACCATGTCTTTATCATTCGACCGTATGTATTCGTATCGCTTTCTAGAAGCAAGAAATTGATTTCTAGCTTGCTCATGGTATAAGAGAAAGTTAATAACTATTTTATGCTACAGTATGCATATAAACTGTAATTAAAATAGTACTGTAGAACTTACAGTTGTTGTTTCTTTTGTTCAATTAATCCTATAATTCCAAAATCTCATACCTTTTATTGCTGCCATAAAAACTGGTGAATTCGCTCGCCAGTGATCAAGCTCGTAGCAACAGAAACAAAATCTTAAGAGACAATGAAATTCTTACAAGTAATCACCTGACAGGAAGTCAACGTGTTTTAGCACGTATATTAGGCTTAGTTTAATACGGTCGGTATTGCTGGAAAATGAGATTAAGTTAAGAAGCTGATAGTACATTTTTTCCCCCTTTTTGGGGAGTCATTATAAGTATGAATGGCGTTTCTTTTAAATAAAACCACGCTAACGACATATTGGATCATATAAACGCGTTCCTTTTAACGAACCATGTTTCTTGTGTCTTTTGTTTTTAACATTAAGGACAGAAATATTTGTCAAAATCATTAAAGATTTTTATTTAATAATGAATGGCAGATGATAAACACATTGACAATTATGTCCGACTAGTGGAAAACAAAAGATTCTTCTTTAATAATGAACTGAAGATGATAACCACATTGACAATTATGTCCGACTAGTGAAAAACAAGGTAATGATTAATGCGTTTTTTTCAATGCAAAAGTCTTATGTTGTTTAAAGAAGGTTCCTAATTTCACTAATTGCCAGATAAGAGATACAGATAAGTGTATGAAGGAATGAATGTCGTTAAGGGCCTATCATGGTCTATTATGTTACATAAAAAATGGGTTGGTGAAGTGATTATAAACTTGTTATCTGTTATGCTATATAGGAATAATTCATGTTATATGCACTACGTTGATAGCAATACGATCCAAAAAATGTGCTTTAACACAATAGGTATAGGGAATGGGAGGTGATTTCATCTGCAATGGTTCTCTATGGAATACTGGAATGATACTTGCAAGGAATGATTTGTAAATGAGAATATTAATTCTGGAAAGTTTCGAATTCCTTGCTTCATGAAAGATTTAGTCCTTTAAACTTTCGAAAACTATTCTCTGCAAATATCTCATAACAACGCATTAGTGGTTAGTTCAATATTACCAGTGCCCATCAGAGGCAAGAAGAGCCGGATGAGGTGTTTATGTTGCATCTCTTATATATATAATACCTAGTTTTCCATTTTTACAAAGACACATCCTTAACCCTTCCAACAACACACAACCAACACGAACATCATGCAGCTAATCAGGACTGGGGATTTGCCAACAAAAAGTTTGAGCTTAACGATCAGTATTGTAGTTTCATTCGAATGCTTGCTAGACAGGTAACATGAAGTTGAGATCCTAATGAGCATTATATCGTGTACAAGTGGTTATTTTACCTGCTCATTCTGTCAAATACAATCTTGGCCAAAATGTTTACATATTGTTATATATTGATGGAGTAGTTACTGAGTAGATGCCCGAGTAGTAACATAAAAGGTAGCATATGATCGCACAAACATGTACGAATTGTTATTCTGGTCTGTATAAGTTGTTTTGAGCATTTGTTCATCAAAACACACATACACATCTGTTTTGTAT
>NW_013665736.1:234411-265637 GCF_000517525.1 Limulus polyphemus | reverse complement strand
ACGAATTGTTATTCTGGTCTGTATAAGTTGTTTTGAGCATTTGTTCATCAAAACACACATACACATCTGTTTTGTATAAAAGGGTGTGTTTTTGGTAGAATATTTTTAGAAACATATCAACGCTTTGTTCAGACAATTTCTCTGTGGTTAGTGTAGAGTCATGCCTTGTCATGTGCAGGAAGTTATAGGGCATCAAATTGTTTAATTGTCCAGAAATGGTATAAAGAAAACTGACATTGCCAGAATAGTAGGGTAATCCCAGTGTACTGTATTCAGAATGCTGAAACGTCATCGGACTACAGGAAACGTTGTTCCAGGAAAGTCTTACTGGTAGACGCCGAAAAATTACTTCCCGAGATGACCATGTTTTGATCAGGTTAACACGTCAAGGTCAAAAGAAGTATTGGACCACCTTACGACAGGAATGTCATGAACACATTCATTTTAGGGTATCCAGAAAAACAGTGAAAAACTATCTGATGTCTGTAGGAGGCACCATTTACGTTTCCCTGTGGGATATTAAGAGCAGATTTTCCACCCTAATAAACAGCTGCCTAAAAATGTACTGCACCACCTCCTGTGTGTTCCCTGAGGGAAAGACATATGTCTCCAGGAAAACGACGAACAAAAATTCTAACATCAGCTTTAACAAGCCGGAAACAGGATTTATATGAAAATATGACATGTCGCCAATGTCCTAAAAGTAAGTTGGCATGCTGTCCTGCAAAAGTAATATAGTGACGGCGGTGAATTCTGGTTAATATCGGTTTGTAGATAGGCCTTCTTCCAAAATAACCTTGTTTGACCAGTCTCGGTTCAGTACTTAGTTGGTCATCCTCGTACTCTAATAACGTCTAATAAGTGGCATGCTGTCAATTAGGCTATTGATGTAATTCATCGTGATTTCATTCCAACGTTTTACTTGAAGACGCTGCAACTTAGCTACAGTAGCTGGTTTAAAGTAGTTGTTAGCAATTTTCCGGCTCAGTTCTGCCCAACAGTTCTCAATGGGATTACAAATTGGAGACTTTGCTGGCCATGGCAATATTGTAACATCTTTCTGGTCGAGATAACCCTGTACAATATGCGCACTGTGGGAAGTGGCATTGTTATCCTAGAGCACAAAGTTATTGCCAAACCTTTCCCAAGCATATGGCAAAGTATCATCTATTTAATTGAAATTGACATAAGGTTACAGACGATATTTAAAATGATTTGATGATATATTTTGTCATTATATACGTTTTGGTAAGGTTTTGTTGAAATGCTGAATTACACTTCTTTGTACAGGCGTTTGATAAAATTGTTTGGTGTTCTAATAAATCATTCATGATGCCCATAGAACCTGCCTTATACAAATCACTTATGTAGATGTTTAATATAACATATATTTTTCAGTTTGACAGCGTTAAGTGCATTTGTATTCCATTTTAATAATGATGATCTTTTTTGTTACAAATATGCAAACGTTTGACCAAGACTGTATTATGATATTAATGTCTCCATGTAGCATTATATGAGCTGATATATATCATCAAACTTCAAAATGTATACAATTTTCTAAAGCTATTTCATAAGCGGTTAACACAGGAAATATACTCTGATCAACATAAGTCGCAGAGGCTAATAGCTGCCATTTTTGAATTTGTGAGATAATAAGGATTTGAAATGTCAAACGCCATCTGACATGTCTGTCATTACATTTGTGCAAATTTTCATCCATATCTTACATGAAGTTATTGAGATTCATCCTTTCTTCATATTACACGTAATTTGAATGCCTTTACTGTATGGTTTGCTTTTATAGTTATAAAAATCACTGCGACTTCTGACTTCACATGCAGAATGTACGACTAAAACGAAATTCTACTGTTTGCTGTTAAATTCGACTACTCACAAATTGCTCGTCTGTTTTTCATAGATGGCGTGATAATAAAGGATATTATTTACACCAGACGAGAATGTGATACATTTAGTTGTATGTAAATCACCTTTTCAGCGTCATGGTTTGTAAATTGATGTATTTACTGTATTCTACGGTTTGACAGTTGGTGTGTTTTGTTTATTCTTTAATTCAATTCTGTATACATAAAACTGTAAAAGGATGTACTATGTATTTTGATAACAATACTCCTAACATGTAATATTCAAACTATGATAACAAAATAGCTTTTCCAGCCGGTTCATATAATACAGGTGATCCATAATTTAGTCATTTTGTCTGTTTGCTGATATTCTATCTAAATTGTAACTGCCACTAGGAGACAGCGGCCATGCAAAAAATGCTTAATAGTGAATTATTCGGAAAATTAAAAGCTAATTGTTTTAGATACGTTTTAAAGCGATAATAAAATTTAACGATTTTATTTGATTGTCGATATTCTACGCTGTTATTGTCACTAAGAGATGGCAATTACATTTTTCAATTTCGCGCAAAGCTACTTTTTAAAACACTCAAAATGTTTATTGGATTTCGCGTGAGCTATCTGCGCTAGTCGTCTCTAATTTAGCAGCGAAAGACTAGGCTAGTCATCACCCCACAACCAACTGTTGAGCTACTGTTTTACTAATGAATGGTGTGTTTGACCGTCACATTATAACAACCCCCACTTCTGAAACGGCAAGCATGTTTGGTGGGATGAGGATTCGAGCGCCATAACTATCTGGCCATGACAGGCCAGTGGAGATTGTGGATACATAGGTAATTGTATACGGTGAATCATTTGATGAAATTAAAAATTCTCTGTTTCAAACACGTTTTAAAGTGAAAATAAAATAAAAACACTGACCATTTTATCTATATACTACACTGCTGTTGCTATCACTAGGTTTAGCGAACTCTTAAAAAACGTTGTATGATGAATCATTCGGCAAAAAATTAAAACTATTTGTTTTAATCACGTTTTAAAGTGAGAATCAAAATATATTCTAAACATTCTTGTGTCCCACGTATGATTTTCACTCTCAGAGGAACTATACAACCTTTACTCGTTGATAATATCACAATGGTGAAATACTGACATTCACATAAGTCAGGCAATAACCACATATAAAATTAAAAGTGTTTTGTTTTTATTTCGTTCTCATAAAGCTCTGAAATAGCAAAAAGTATATTAAGAAAACTTCTCCTTATAGGAAGCTACATCCTCGATTGTAGCTTCCATCGACGAAAAAAATATAAAAGAGCATGAAAGATTCTGATGATCTGGTAGAGGTACAAGGCTTTGACCTGTTAATGTGTTTAAGGCCTAGACTAGAGAACACATACTTACTGAGTCACAGCGTTCTTTTTCTACCAGTTCACCAACAGGCGTCCTATGAAAACTTTTGTTTATTCATCATTGCCTGATAAATAGTTCAAATGAAAGTTTTGATATATGATCCAGCTCTAGCGAACGAAGAGAGGCAAGTTTTGATATATGATCAGCTCAGGCGAACAAAGCGAGGCAAGTTTTGATATATAATCCAGCTCTGGCGAATGAAGCGAGGAAAGTTTTGATATATGATCCAGCTCTGGCGAACAAATCGAGGAAAAGCTGAGGTATAAAAATTGGGGCCCAGGCGTTCTTCACATATGTACTATACATATTGAGCCATACTGAAGCGGTAGCTATTATCCAGTATCAAGGAAAACTTTCTGTCTGTCTGTAGTTACATCTCCTTCTAAACGAGTTGCCTAATCCAGACCTAACTTGACAAGCTAACTTCTTAATCTAAAAGCAAACCAAAATCATATTAAATCTTAACATATACTAAAAAAGTAAAAATATTTTATAGAATAACCCGTATATCGTTACTGCAGTAGCTATTGCAAATAGTTGAGTTTGGACAAAACTAACACCACAATAAAATTCTACAAGTCAAGGTTACAAATAAAATTTTCAGCATCTTGGCTTGTTTCCCATAACAGCCAAAATATACAGTATGAAATACCCACCCACAATGCAGAACTCTGTTCTGGGGTGGTATTCAGTCATTGTACGCGACCTGGGAGGATCAGGTTCTAAGCAGACCTTTTCCTCCCTCCATGACTATTATTAATGAACTGTCAAATGCTATAGTTATTAATCGCGAAATCAGGTTTAAACGCGATGTAGCACACTGAGTGAAAACCCTGATTCTTCTTCTTCCCTCTTCAGGGTCATGTCCTTGAATAGTATGCTTCTAGTATTTAGTGCTATCTTGTTCCTTCTCACATAAACTCACAAACAATTCATACTAAAGTATTTCGCTTCATTTGATTGTATACGTTAACAATCAGTTCCATAACAAAATGTCACTGTGTTTCACTTCATATAGTTACCATGCGCGTATTTGACATAAAATACCCCTTTTAAATACACTTGTAGTATCTAAACCTAAGCGATAATTTTAGAGTCTAGTGTAGGTAGTCTTATAATAGAAATTGAGTGAGGAGAGATAATTAAATCTATCATCATCATGTATGGTATAGCGATCTATTTCAGCTAGTAACTCATTTTTGTATAACATTTTATCAAAGTAGCGGAACGAGCAATCTATGAGTCTGTCTTTTATGGGTTTAATATTTGCGTAATTATGTATGAATGTTGTATTTGTATACCTTGGTACTCTATAAGCTGTAGGTATTACTGAATGTTGAATTGTTTGAAGTTTCTTGATATATGTCGGTGCAACGTTTGTCCACGAGGTACATGCATATTCTATAACTGGTCTAATATATTGTTTATATGTTTTGATAACATTCTCGGGTGTAGTTCCTGTGTTTTTACCTGTTAGTCTTTTAACAGAGTTTGCTCGTTGCCACACTTTTTTTTCTGTAATGTGGTTATTTCAGGTTAACTTAGAATCATATGACATTTAGAAGAGTTCCGTTGATATATAACTCGGGAGAATTTCCAAGTGTTTTAGTTGATTTTGAAAACAGAATTAATTTTACATTAGGAACATTAATTTTGATTCTATATTTTCGGCCATATTCTACACTTTGATTTAATACCGGTAGCAAATTGGTAGCTGCAATTGAGAGGGTTACTGAGCTTTTCCATATCTCCACATCGTCTGCAAATTGTGAAGTTAAACTAAAATTTAGGTCCTTCAAAGGGATGTCGCTTACATTCATGATGAAAATATTAGGACTAACTACCCCTCCCTGGTGGACACTCGACTCAGGAGTAAAGTACTCTGAGTAAGCATCCTCCACATTTACTCTACATTTTATATTTTCTAGGAAATTTCATAACCGGCGAATAACTCCTGTTGGTAAATCCTTGTTTGTTTGAAGTTAAGCACAAAGCTACACAATAGGCTATCTGTGATCTGCCCACCACGGGTATCGAAACCCGGTTTCTAGCGTTGTAATTCCGCAGATATACCGCTGTATCACTGGGGGGGGGGGGTGCGATTGGTAAATCCCTTTCTTTCAACTTAAATCTTAATCCATTGTGCCATACAGTGTCGAATGCTCTCTCTATGTCAAGAAAGCGGGCAACAGTGCATTTCTTTTGATTAAACTATCAACTATGATTTCAATTAACGTAACGAAATTATCAGTTGTTTGCCTGAATTTTCTCAAACCACCTTGAACTTCGGGTAATTTTGATGTGATCTCCAAAAATGTTGAGATCCTATTACTAATAACTCTCTCTAAAATTTTGCCTAAACAACTAGTTAAACTAATCGGTTTATAACTGCCTGGCTTATTCGCTGGTTTTCCTTCTTTTAAGAACAAAAGGACATTGTCTTGCTTCCAAGAGGCTGATATATATCCAGAGTTTAAGGATAAATTAAATAAAGTTGTTAGATGATCAAACAATTTCTGAATGTCTTTTTTTATGAGAAAGGTTTGTACACCATCCTCATCCGGAACTTTATTTTTTGGTTTGTTTTATAGATGTGATTACTTAATTTTTTGTTATTGTACTTGTAATTTTGAGTGCATAATCATAATAATATATATGTTGATTCTGAAGATTAATCAAAGGAGCAGAGAAGTTTGGCGAATATATGTGCTGATTTTGTTCAACGAATTCATTTACTGTGTTATCAAAGTGAGTATTCATATCTGATTCGTCGTGTGACTTAAGTGTTTTACTTAATTGTTCTTTAAGAACTTCTGCTTTTTGTTTATTTGTATAAGTTATTTTATTTTCATGTTTTAAGGTCGGATATCTTTGTGTGTTTTGATTGTTCGTAAATCGTTTCAACTGTGTCTTAGGATCTGCATGTTCATTTAATTGTGAGCAATACTTGTCCCAACTATTTTGTTTTAATTGTCTTATTTCATTTCGTATTTCATTCTTTAAAGAGTTAATCTGTGTTTTGACATACGGATCTCTTGTGTTCATGTATTGTCTTCCCAGTTGGCGACGTTCTATAATCATGTTTATTTTTTTATTTTTTTTGGAGTTGCCAGTTTACAATGCGGAGAATAAAAGATATTGTTGCTGTTTGAGTTCCCGCTCTTTTCTGATTCACGACGTTTAACTTCTAGTTTATACTAGGGTTAGAATAAGCGCTTAAGCCTGAATTAGAAAAGTATTTCATAATTGAAATATTTTTAGGATATTTCTTACTTCTTAATGTAGAATATAGCTTTCACTAGAAGCAAAAATCAAGATTATTATTGAATTTAATGTATTAATTGTACCAAATCTAAACAGTAGAAATCTTGATCACTTTCTACTGTGAAATTGGCTGATTTGAACAAGAAGTGACGTAGCTACTTTGCCATTTCTGCCAAATTTCTCAACTCAACTGCTACACCTCCTCACTTTCGATCCACTTCCCATGTCTTACAAAAATTTTCTAAGAGAATGAACACTACCGAAAATCCTCGCAGGGATTTTGCTCATTTTTAGCAAATTTGTGCACGTTTTCTGCGTTTTCAAGAGAAAAAAGACGGAGGAGGGCAGTCTCCTTAAGATGACCTGCAAAACTTTTGAGATGAGATATTAAAAATGCATTACAAGAACTTCGAAAAGGGAGACTATTATGAACTGAGAGTTCACTTTTATTTCTAGACTTTCACCTGATCTGTCGGGCATTCACCAAGGGCTGAGTTGGATATCCAATTTGCCGCTCAAACAATTAGTCAAATTTCACATCTACTTTATTTTTATAGATACATTAAAAATAACTTCATTATTATCACATCAGCCATAGCCGACTATTCAGAGTTTCTCTTTAAAAGTTGGAAAGATAATTTTGGATATTTGTATGGCGGGGGGGGGGGTCTATCCTATTACCTGCCACGCTCATAACTAGTGAACTTTCAACGAGACTTTAGTAAAAATGTATCAAAAATTGTACACAAAAATTCCAATTTCCACTGCACCACCGTAACAGTTGTCTAACTTCCCCGGAAGGGGTCCGAAAGCCGCCTGGAGGGGTCACCTGTTTTAACCACTCCCAGTATTATACACTAGTGTGTTGTCTGTCTGTCAGTCAGTCAGTAGACACCAAAATGACGTCCAAAAGGGACGCTTGACGTTGCAATTTGTACTGTCGTAATGTCAGAAGAACGTGCGCATGCCATGAATTACGAGAAAAAATTATGCACTATGTAGGCTACAGACTTTTACTGCAATCACATTGAAATTTATCAGGTACTTTTTAAATGACTTTAATGGTTGTGGATGAACGTCAAATAATAATAATAAAAGTAGATCACCAATCATCACTGATTTTCGATATTGTTTTCTATTTAATCAGAACATTTTAAAACACAATCTCTATATTTTTAATCTTTTTGTTCGCCTCCCGTTTTTTCTTCAGTAAGCCTGGGGACTTCTAACTCCAAAAATCAGGATTCGTTACCCGTAATGAACGAAGCGCTGATAGTCTATTGTGTAATTCTGTCCTTTAAAACAAACAAATATTTGGGTTTGGTTTATTTTGAATTTCGCATAAAGCTACACGAGGGCTACCTGCGCTAGTCGTCTCTAATTTAGCAGTGAAAGACTAGAGGGAAGGCAGCTAGTCATCACCACCCACCCCCAACTCTTGGCCATTATAACGCCCCCATGGTTGAAAGGGCGATAATGTTTGCTGTGACGGGTATTCGAACCCGCGACCCTCAGAGTCGAGCGCCCTAACCACCTGGCTGATAAATGGAATGCGTTGTTTCATGAGTTTGGTATCCTTATTTTAACGACATTTTCGGCCACAAACCCAATAACATGTCACCACGTTCGACCAGCCCAGGAAGCTTAGACTAGTCCTAAATACATATACTAAGCTAACAATGCAGAATAATCATTATAATAAAATAATACATAAAACATTCAATTAGAAATAGTAAAATAGTAAAACTAGATATCTGGATATGGAGTTGACATCCTCTTACAGAAGGTTTTCCTTCATGATGTGCCATGTCCCCCTTTCCTGTGGCGCTCTGATAGATTAAATGTTTTAACCTACACAGTGTGTCTGTACTGTGATAAAAGTTTCACTTGTTCAGGCTGATATCTAAGTAAGAAATACCACACTGTGGTAAAACTCATATTTGGCTATGTTTTTGCATATGTATTACATAGTAATTAATACTTTTGTCCAAATTATTTTAAAATCTACCGATTTGTCTGTATAAATTTCTGTCATTGTTTGTAATTAAAGTTTTTTCGGCCATGCGACTATATCTTTCATATTCGTAAAGTCGATTTACACTAGTATCGACAGACTGAAAGAGACGGATAAGTTATCTTCATATTCCACATCTACAGGTTATGCCTATTGATCGTCTTGATCATCAGAATATACTAGGATTATAAATCCTTAGCTATTTTACACCATTTTTTATTTGTCTTCGCATATATTTGCACTTTGCTTATTTTTGGAAAGATGGATTTGTTTGTCTGAATGGTTGAATTTGAGCCTTTAACAACGTTCATCGACCTATAACAAGTGCATATCCTGTTTCATGCGTTGTGTAATCCTACAAGACGGCCGCACCCGCGATAAGATGAACTCGAGTTTCCCTGCTTCATCCAAATTGATTGGTATATCACAATTTACTTCACCAGTTTTATTTCAGACAGGGATAAAAGTTTTTCCTCTGAAGATGATAATTTTTTTTGGAAAAGTCATTGAAAAATCAAAAACACCGATAAACCCATTTTACGATTAAAAAATAAATTTACTAAACTCTAGAGTTGATTCTTCATCTGTGCATTATTCACAACCTTTCCATAGTTAAATTCCATTGGTTCTTTTATAGGCCGAGGCCCTACTTTCTTTCCTGCAGTATATGGAAGAAGTTACGATAGTAGATGAATGATGCTGCGCTTTTCCACTGACATAGACTTACTAGGATCTGCTCGACATTCGGAACTATTGGTTGAACAACAATTCCATTGACCCTGTTCCTGCACCACTACAGATCTTCTATAGTTGGTCTATGTTGTCTAAAGCCAAAATTGTTGAAATACTACAGGATAAGGCTATGTCTGACTTATCTGCATCTTTCAGTTTCTGGACATAAAGAGCACTATCAATTTCTTCTAACTGATCGTATGATATCGCATTACCCAATCTGTTAAAAATCTTGATCAACTCAATATTTCCAGTAAGTGTTTTCATAGTCTAAGGCACGAGGATGTGCTTTACAAGTGTTTACACACCTCCACTAATAGAATATATGAAATATTGGGCAAAGAACTGCGTAAGTCTTTCAACTTCGACCGATGGTTGTGATTTTTCAGTATCACATTCTAACAACATTTTAAGGAAGTCTGTAAGGATTTTTGGGAATGATAAGTAATTGTTATCCATCTTTTTTGGTTTTAGAGGTCAGTCTTGCAGTATGCAAGACTTTTTTACATCTGGCCTAATTTCATACAACATTTCCTTAAATTCTGGCCATAATCCTTTGATCTTTGAGATTCAAGCTTAGCAGTTATTCTTAAATTGTCTTGTACTATATATGACATAAAGATTTTCTTTGTCATCTGATATAATTTCTATGCTATCACCGAATTCTACCTCCAGCTTCTGACGGACGTGTTTTTTAGTTTGGGGCTATATATCAGTTTGTCTGTTTGTTTTGAATTTTGCACAAAGCTACACGAGGGCTATCTGCGCTAGCCGTCCCTAATTTAACAGTGTAAGACTAGAGGGAAGGCAGCTAGAATGGGCTATCTGTGCTCTGCCTACCACGGGTATCGAAACACGGTTGCTAGCGTTGTAAGTCCGCAGACAAACCGCTGTGTCACTGGGGGCAACATGTAGTAAACTGATAAATGGGAGGAAAACGAACTTATACTAAAACATCACAAATTGAGTTTTGTACACAAAGATCATAGAACATTCTGTTCATTAGACCAGCGTTTCTCAAACTAATATCAGCTGACCAACGAGGGTCCGCAAGTGGTGTCCGAAATTTCATAAAAATATTTAAAAAAAATATGATTTATCGAATATAAATATTTCTGTAAAATTAAATTTGTATGAATTTAAACATTTAATTTTGGAAAACAGCTTTTCATGTCCACTGAATCTTTTTATCAAAATAAAAACATCGACAGGTTTTGGGTTCGCGAAAAAATTTTAAATTAAAAGAGGATATAGAGTTACTAAAGTCTGAGAACCGCTGCAGTAGACTCTTTCTGTTTACGAGATAGCTGTCCAATATTATTTGCCCATCTTTCAAGGCCCCTTATGGCCAGGTGGTTAGGGCGCTCGACTCGCAATCTGAGGGTCGCGGGTTCGAATCCCCGTCACACCAAACATGCTCGCCCTTTCAGCCGTAAGGGCGTTATAATGTGACGGCCAATCCCACTATTCGTTGGTAAACGAGTAGCCCAAGAGTTGGCGATGGATGGTGATGACTAGCTGCCTTCCGTCTAGTCCTACTCTGATAAATTAGAGACGGCTAGCGCAGATAGCCCTCATGTAGCTTTTCGCGAAATTCAAAACAAGCAAACAAACTATGTTTCAAGCCTACTTTTCCACACTAAGTACGTTTGAATATCTTCAGCGAACTTTAAATTTCGACTAAATTATTCAAAAAGATTATGTATGAATTAGAAATACAGAGACTGATACGGAAAGTTATAGTATCTTATAGCAGTAAAAGAAAAGGTACTACCTTAGAAAAGGCCGGCATCTTAATCTATAAAGTGAAAGAAAAAATCTTCAGCGATAACATCTGTAGCTTGAAATTTTTCATTTTGTATGATTTCCAGTAAAGTGATTTTTCAATTTCTGTGTGATTTCTTGTATATATATTTTCAGTTTGTATGATTTCCAATATATTTATTTTCAGTTTGTGCAATTTTCAGTAGATTTATTGTTATTTTTTTATAATTTCCAATATATATATTTTCAGTTTGTGTGATTTCCAATATATTTATTTTCAGTTTGTGCAATTTTCAGTAGATTTATTGTTATTTTTTTATAATTTCCAATATATATATTTTCAGTTTGTGTGATTTCCAATATATTTATTTTAAATTTGTATGATTTCCAGTAGACTTATTTTCTGTTTGTATCATTTTCAATATATCTATTTTCAGATTGTGTCATTTCTAGAATAGCTATTTTCAATTTCTGGAATTTTCAGTAGATTTATTTCAGTTTGTATGATTTCTAACATATCTATTTCCAGTTTGCATGATTTCTAGAATATTTATTTTCAGTTTGTGTAATTTCCAATAGATTTATTTTCTGTTTGTATGATTTCTAGAATATTTATTTTCAGTTTGTGTAATTTGCAGTAGATTTATTTTCAGTTTGTATGATTTCTAGATCATTTATTTTCAGTTTGTGTAATTTTCAGTAGATTTATTCTCTGATTGCATGATTTCCAGTAGATTTCGCAATCGGAAAAGTGGATGATTTCCAGCCTGATTCTGAGCATTGGTATTAAAACTCTAATTAGCAATATATATATATATACGTTCCTATGAAACAAAAACGAATCGGTCTTAGATTTGAAAAACCTTTTAAGCCAAAGCTATTGTTGCAGCTTAGTTTTTTTTTTTTTAAGATATCAAACAGCGACAACAGATATCTGGTGTCTGCGATTTATTTGAACTCATATTCAACGACGTCTGTTTCTACTGGATAAGAATACCATAGCACGTGGAGAGCTCGCGAGCTCCTTTTCAGACTTGGTGATACATCTCGCTTGTACACTTTTATAAAGCCAATAAATCACCCCTCACTGTTTTCCTCAGAAATTTTATCATGAAAGCATGTACTAATTTGAACAAAAATAACTCATAAGGCTTTTACGGAACACAGAGAAGTAGTGACAATTATAATATACGACAGGCACAAGGAGGATGGCAAACACAAAATTTATTTCAAAATTAATATTGCGTCTAACATGCCAATATATTTCACTAAAGCGTAACAAAAACAGAAACAGCCATGTTCGATATATTGTCAGTAGTCAACGTTTAACAGCTTTCTACTGAAACAGTGAGTATAATTCAATAAGATATACTGTCATTCAAACGCTTTCTATTCACAAGATAAAAATATGCCAAATCAATAAATTATTCGAAATTGCTAAGCTTGGCTGCTTAATGCCCATTACAGACTAGGCCTTAACTGCTACTAATTACTGCCAACAGCAAACACAAGTAGTAGCCATTAAAATGTTTTGAAAGCATTGAACGGGTTGGCGAAATCCTTCTAAAACATACTGTATAACGTAGATAAAGCAAAGGTTGAAAATCACAGTTTAGTAACTTCGCAAAAAAAACACAAAAGCTCTTGTATATAATACATATGACGCGATTCCAACAAAACAACTATTAATAATTCCTGAAGTAATTATATTTTTAGTTTTTTGTTGTTGTTTTTTTACTCATAATTTTTTTGGGGGGAAACAGAAATAAAACCGAGAAGGAACTATTAAACTAGCTGTACAAATTGTGCAAAGCATGGGTGAATAGGTATAGCAAGATGCTTCGGAAACAAAACTATGAAGTCATTTTACGAAAACAAAAATTCAAATTTGGTTAATTATAAAACAAGTATCCGTAGACTGGCATAAAATACAATAAAGAGAAAACAGACATACTTGAAATGTGATGGATAATCCAACTTCATCCTACTTGCAGGTACAGAAGTTCAATAAAAATGCACTATTAGAAGCGATACCAACTAGGCCTCGAAACCCTAGTTCAAACACTTTGAAGGCGAATATAATAACAAACATATAAAAATACAACTTAACCTAAAGAAATAGTCATAAATTTATATTTACTTTTTGTGATTTTTACTTCGATGTTGTCATCTAATGTAGCAAACGTGTTAACTTTTGCTATTTGAATTTTACTTATAATTTTTTTCCAAACATAATAGATTTGTCATTGAAAGTAGTTTAATCTTTTGCTCCATTTTTATGAAATAGTTCATAATCGTATAGACTATAGAGTATAGACACATTGACAAATATAAATCAGTATTCACACCAACTCCCAGTTGAACAAGAACAATAAGAACAGCATTATGAAAATATCTTAATTTTCCATGAAATGTCTAGTATCTATTACGTCAAATATTCCCAGGTGACTTAGCTGTAAGATTGAGGGTTTATAACGCTAGAGATTAGGATCGATCCCTGCGATGAATATAGGAAAGATAACCAGCCTATTATGTAGCTTTCCAGGAATAACAAAATAAACAAATCATAACCTTAATCTAAATACTAAATATATAAGTCTGAAGTGTCATCTGTGTGTCCGCTTTCAAGCCTAAACTTTCTTGACCGATCCTAACTAAGCCCTCAGGAACCTCCGAGAAATGATTGATAGTAGATTCGGTGTTCTTTTTGACACCCCATACCCCACATGTCGCTCCCCTAGAGATTAACTGTTTCTATTGTATGTTCGCTTTTTACGCCTACAAACTTTTGACCGATCTCAACTAATCTTGCCATGTACCCTTAGGGCACTCCGAGGGATTAACATAGGAGGTACCTGATGATGACAAAACCTTGTCGAAACGTTGTACATTTGCTGTCATGTTAAACTTATATTAAAGTTTTTCTTCATTACCCATTTAAGCCGTCTCCAGCCATTATAGGAGAATCAGTGTTCGGATCTGACCCCAAACTCATATGCCACTCTCCACCCTCACCTGGAGTCCTTATGTGTTTCCTGTGCTATTCTATTGATTTCTTATAAACATCGAAGACACTCTTTGGGCACCTTTAAGAGCGGATTAGCGTTAGGATGTGATCCTCACTGTCACTTCCCGGTCTTCCCGGTGTTTTCCCCATACGTTGAACAAATAAGTGCAACTATTATTTTACATTCGGTGGCAACAGCTTTTTTCTGTTTTACACGGTAAGCTAGTTGTTTACGCTAAGTTCGGCCCTGTGTAACCCACCCGTGTGTTCAAACGTTTTTAATGTGTTTTATTTGACCTCCACTGGCCACAGCTTGGCTGCAGAAAAAAAGTGCAAATGTGTATACAAGTGTACGATGTGAACATAGCAGTTCATCTCTAAAAACACCAAAATTTTTATTGCGTTACTTCAGTATCAAGCTTTACAGTGTCTCCAAAGTAAACTAAGTTTACAAAAAAATAATTTTTGTTTTTGTATATTTTAAGTTTTAATGAAACGAATTGATACGTTAAGTTCAAGAAATGGTAATTCATAAGATTTTTACATTTTGATCTATTTCCTTTGGAAATGTATGCACAACTAATTATTTGAAACAGAATGATAAAAATTCAATGGAAAATTTGTCTTTTGAAATAAGAGTTAAGAGTTTTGGGTTAATTTAGCACAAAACTACACAATGTAGCCCTTGTGTAGCTTTGTTCACAATTAAAAAACAAAACAAAAAAAACAAGCTACTTATAAAACTATAATATTCAAAAACGTACATTTGGTCTTTAGAACCTCCCAAAAAACTCATTTGGAAAGAGGTACGATACACTTAGTTCGATGAAGCAGGATTTAATGACCATATTTACTTATTTTTTTATTTTTAACGGTCAGGTGGTTTGTACACATGGGCATCCTTTTAATATGATTAGAATAAAACATTTAATCTAAGAGCGTTTACGTACAAGAAATGTGTACTATACTGTTTCCTTCAGTTCTCTTATTACCAATATTTCTAACAAAAGTATTTGATCCAACACAAAAACTGTGAATAATCACTAAAAAACTTAATGCAAACTCAAAAATAATTGAGTACTCATATTTCTTCGTCAGTTGATTTATCAAAATTGAATCATCTACAAATTTAACTCAATATTTTAGCATTAAAGCATGGATTTCAACAGCAATCATAAATAATTTGTATAAAAATCGAAATCCAGATTGGCAATATTAATTCCTTAGACCTGGCCGCATTCATTATTTTTAAATTGAAAACTGTAACTTTCTATAATTAATAGTACACTACTTTTTCTATCATACATTTAAAAGGAAAGGAGCATAGTTTATTAAATCAACTTAGCGAAGTAAAATCATAGATAAAATTCATATAGGTAAAAATACATTTTATTGCTATTTAAATTATTACCTCATTTTGTCATACGTATGGTTAAAAATCATTTTACACTACGCTGCATTAATTTTCGATCTAACGCATGTCACGGATATATAACATACACAAATAATAAATACACATATGTTTATGTTAAAAGCATACTGTAAAGTAAATCACTCCATGAAATTACTGGAGTATAAAATCAGTCATTTCGTCTGATGATTGATTTTACAATATACCTGTAACATATTTATTTTGTATGTGATTTATCATTTTACGATACACATATGAAGCAAGTAATACTTTTAGAAATACTGATGTATTTGTGGAAATAAAACAACCTCTCCACGAGTCAAAAATGATTTCAAATTTCAATATGATTTATTATGCAATCAGGATTTTGTAGTTGAGATATTTTCACTTTATATTTAGTATATAAAACAAAATTTTAGTTTCCGTGTATATAACAACTAAAATTAAAATGTAAGGATCTGTGTTTCTTTGCTCGTTAACTATTATTCAGAATTAAGTTATTCTTAAATTATTATTTGTTTTTTATTGTAATATCTAGCCATTTTCTAGCAATAAAATAGTTGATTGTTGCCATATCGTAATGTTTCATCGATTTTACTAGCACCTTAATTGTTGGTACATTTCAGAGATTGGTTGTTGTAACTAGCACATTGTTCTCTTATAATGTTTGATTGTTGTGACAGCAAGTTGTTCTCGCGTGATTGTTATGATAAGCACCTTTTCATGTTATAATGGTTTATTGTTGTTATTATAAGCAATTGTTGTTACATTGTAATGTTTGATTACTATGATAAATGTTTATCCCATTCTAGTGTTTGTTATGATGAACACTTGTTGTAACTAGCACATTGTTCTCTTATAATGTTTGATTGTTGTGACAGCAAGTTGTTCTCGCGTGATTGTTATGATAAGCACCTTTTCATGTTATAATGGTTTATTGTTGTTATTATAAGCAATTGTTGTTACATTGTAATGTTTGATTACTATGATAAATGTTTATCCCATTCTAGTGTTTGTTATGATGAACACTTTCATGTTACATCATAATACTTGACTGTTATCAAAGGTGCATTTTTGTTATATTATAGACCTTCATTTGTCGTCATAAGATAAGCACATTATTTTGACATTATGGAAAGAATATTTAGACAGTTGTATTTACTTTTCATTTTAATCTGAAGGCTGAAGTATATCTGTCTTCAGACATCTTTTTGAATTAGGCTAGTTACCTTTTATGCATATATCTATGTGTATAAAATATCTATTGTATTTCTACCGTTTTCTAGGTTTTCAAACAAGCATGGGTGACTATATGAAATGGAGTTTTGTCGAACCACAAGCGTTTATAACAAATAACAACTTGGAAGAGACTGAGTACATTCTAAACTTCACAAACTGGACAACAGATGACCACTGTTGTTGGGATTTGGTTAACTACTCTATGAATAATACTTTAGCAGCGAATTCCAGTAATGATATCGCTAGTGAGATTCCATGGGTCATCTTTGTTTCCATGATCCTTGCGTTGCTGATTTTGGCTACTGTTGTTGGCAACATTCTAGTCATCGCTGCCATTTTGATGGAAAAGAACCTTCATACCGTAGGTAATTATCTCGTACTATCTTTAGCCTTAACTGATCTAACAGTGGCCTGCTTAGTCATGCCTTTAGGTGCCGTGTACGAGGTTAGACAAGAATGGATATTTGGTCTCGTACTGTGCGATGTGTGGACCTCATGTGACGTCTTGTGTTGCACAGCTTCCATACTCCACCTATTAGCCATCGCTGTCGACCGTTATTGGGCTGTAACGAATGTAGATTACGTTCATCAAAGAAGTGTCCGCCATATTGGAATAATGATATTGCTTGTGTGGACTGTATCTGGTATTGTGTCTCTTGGACCTGTTCTAGGATGGAAAGATCCAAAATATGAGGAACGCGTTGAAATGCACAAAATCTGCCTTGTAAGTCAAGACATAGGCTATCAAGTGTTTGCCACATTCGCGTCTTTCTACATTCCTTTAGTTTTAGTACTCTGTCTGTACTGGAGAATATACAAAGAAGCTCGTAAGAGAATTCGTCGGAGGAGTGGAACACTTGGATACCGTTCTTTCCAAAGACTTCCTGTTCCACCTCCAGTCTCTTCTGTGACGGAAATGACAACATTCGTGACTCACTCGACATGTAATCCAAACAATGAGACAATAGCGACATCTAGGAATGGACATGTGGCAACTTATAATAGTTGCGACAAATTTCATACTCGCCCTAGAAGAAAAAAGAGAAAATGTTCAAAGGATTCAATGGCAGAATCCAACAGGGAAAGAAGAGCAGCCAAAACGCTATCAATAATAACTGGTGTTTTTGTTATATGTTGGCTGCCGTTCTTTGTAGTAGTACTAGTTATGCCTATTTGTAGTAGCTGTAGTCTTCCGGCTTATTTGTTCAGTCTGTTTGTATGGCTTGGGTATTCAAATTCAATGTTAAATCCTATTATCTACACCATATTTAGTCCCGATTTCCGGTGTGCCTTCAAACGTATGATGTTTCGCTCTAAGAAATGAGTTTTTTTCTTTCGTTGATCATACTTAATTATCTGCAAAATAATAACGATTTAACAATTCATTTACGGAATATACATCTCAGCAAGAAGGTTTTGAATACGTTAAAATGTGCAAACTATAAAGAAAGGTAAAGGAACATAAACAATAAACCACATTTTTGCAACAAAACATTAACAAAAAGACTATAGGAAACTAGTTTCGATACCTTCATGTTATCTCTTCAGGCCTACACAATCTTCTGAGAAATCATTCTTCACTATTAGCATGCAATGAAAAAGTAAACTAATGAAATACGCACCCGTGCTTATCACAAAAACATAAACTTCTAGACCATAATCACTACTACTGCAGCTAATGTGGACACCATTTTAAGGTCCCATTTCACAAAAGATGCTTTGAGGGGTAGGGGCAAAGAGGGCTAACCTTGCGTGGGTTCTCCAATTCATTTAAGGACCTGTCTAACGGGTCACTCGCGGGAACAACAATCTACGGACAATCGTAGCGCGCATGCAGTGGCTGCATGCTGTAAAAATAGATTTTTCCAGCAACCGGATATAGTGGAGAAATATGCAGGCTTGATCGAACAGAAATAAGCAAACAAACAAACAACAGCGAAGGAGGAAGGTAGAGATCCAGTGTGTACCTGATCCTCCCGGGTCTCCTGACCAAACAAAAGCCAGAGAGAAACATATGACGTGATTTGCATAGATGTATGTGTGTGTGTGCCTGACTAGAAATATTTCACAGAAATTGCCATTTGGGGTCCCTTCCCGTGCTTGGGGGGGGGGGAGGACAATGTGCTAACAGCACTTTTTTTATGTTGGAATAATAAGTGTAATTTCAAGAAATTTATGAAGACAACATTTTAGAAGTTCTACGTTCGAGCAAAGTGCCTTCATTATACAAAGTCGGAAGTTCCCATATCTGAAATTGGAAATTTCAAAATAGGTTAATAAAACTTTAATACATGGTTAATTACTTTTATAACTGATTTGTACGAAACGTTCAAAATAAGAGCTCAGATAAAATAAAACTATTTATTATAGCTTTCACACGGTGAACCTTGATGACAGAGATTTAGGAAGCTCTCAGCGTTCAAATAATGTGAGTTTTTAAAGAGAAATATTTCACACAAAAAGAGTTTGTATACGTCTTTGTAAAATGTTTTAACTTTCGAAGGTGATTTCGATGTTTGAATATAAACAGCATATAAATAAAAAGTAGAAATTGTCTGAAAATTATATTTATTTAACTATTTCGAAATTGAATACAAGAACATAAAAAAAATTAAAACAGCAAGTTTAGTATTATATGAAATTACATTGAAGGTCTCAAATGACCAAAAACACACAAAAATTAAAAAAATTATGGGATATACAGAACGACTTACAAAGTGTTAGAAGTTTTATATTGACTTTTTGAAAGCAAACACTAAACCATTGCAATAAATTCATAGATATGACACGGTACAAAACAATTATTTCCAAATGATAAATGTATTTAACATTAAAACTGAATCTACTGAAGTATCACAAATTAACAAATTGCCGTTACTCATATCACCAAAAAGACATTTACTGCATATTGTTTACTCCAAAACTTTATCTATATATATATTCTATGTAAACAAAATACTAACTGTATAGTTCAAAGTTTTGTAAATATCATGTTAGACGTCATCCTTTGATCTTTGTAGACAATCCCTATTTAAATACTTATGGTAAAGTGGTTGTGGCGATCGGATATCAATCATTGTCATGGTTATTAGCCTAAACAATCACTTGAGTCTAATTATTATTTAGTTGATATTTTTCATTTGCAAGTATCTAGTAATTACAAACTAATTAATAATTAGATTTAACTGATCGTGCAGGCTACTAACCATAACAATGAATCCCTTCGCTAAGTCTGTATAACTTGACTGTGTTTTTTACTACTCTAACTGACCACTTTATTACGATCCCATGCACCTAACCTAATATTATAGGGCTGGAAGGCGTTAGACGAGATATAGATTATAGACGATGCCTAAAGGTGTTTTATTTTATATTATAGCTCGTTCGTCAAGGGTTATGGTATAGGTCTATATTTTGTCTACAGATGTGGTTAGAGCATTAGGGAGGCGAATAGGACTTTAATCGTGCCAACTAAAGAAACTGGATAAAGTTATTGAAATGCTATTGAACAAATTTCGAACAATAAAAGTGTGAAAGAATTTTACACCATCATCTGAGAGGAGCCCTTGTCTATTAAGTGGAAACATAGTATTGCAGGGTGGTAGAGATCGACTAGTACAGTCTGGAAGTTATTCGCCCTTCTAAAGGCATCAAGCCCCATCCCTAGCATAAGAACATTACCCACACCATTACACCACCTCATGTGGTTTGCATTGTTGAAACAATACAAGCAATTTAATGCAAATGCTTTCTTTGCCGTTGGTATTGATAAGGGTTAAACACGACTTAGTAGACCATATTGCATAGTTCCAATCATTTGCTGTGTGTGGTTAGTGCTCTTAGCACCACTTAAACAGTATTTTTCACCTTTCTTACAATATAAATAGCTTTTTAACCTGTTGCCGGCTACATACGATAACAGTTTATTAATGCCCTTCTTTTTTTTTACAGTTTGAGATAGCCAAGTCTTGACTACTGTTGACGAATTCAGTCAATCGCTACACACTCTGACCTCTTTTTTGTTTTAAAAGTCTGTTTAATTCTATTTTACATATATTTAAAATAAACAGTTGACGACTGTGGAGTTTCTAAGTGATAGGCGTATTTCATTTAGATTGGTGGAGTCTGATAACAGATGCTTTTAAACAGCAAGTCTAAAAAATATATATAATAATATATTATATAATATATAATAATGACACTCATGCCTGAAGGGCATCTACAATTAAGGCTTTTCTGAAGGTTGTGGATATCCTTGCTCTTAACCATTATCTTACATATTAACCATGATACAACTGAAGGCTGCAGACATCCTTGCTCTTAACCGTTATCTTACAGACTACATCTCTGCATTTTAGGGCTACCACATTACGAGATCAGTTTATTTTTGCATACGTAAGTAAATAAAGTATATACGTATCTGGAGGAACCTTAATAAAGCTGTCAGTCAGTGTTCTGTGAAGTTTAATACATATTGATACAAGATCATAATGATAAGTTTTAAATCAGAGTTTTTATGACTTTTCAGTGTTTAGTTTTATTTTTATTAAATAATGTTCTGTCGTGTTATAGTAACGCCACTGAGGCTTTTAGATAATAAATAAAAATATTTTGCGAGTGAAAATGTAAATCAGTGGCTTTGATTATAAAAAGTAATTAATTGTTTGTTATTTGTTGTAGCATATAACTGAGGTTAATAAAAGAACATCTAAAACATATCTTCAAATATTATCTTATCGTCGTGTATACAGAATGTAAATAATCCAACCATGCATTGTGCATATTAACCTTATCATCTCATAATGAACACCTTGATCTTTCGCTGACGTTGAGAAGTGTTTATACAATTTAGCTATCTCTTTTAAAGTGGAAGGGGTATGAAGTATTTGATCTGAAATGGAAAGAATTAAAACCTAAAAACACATAATAAAACTGACTGCATTTCAGCAGCTACATGTAACTTTCTTCTAAAAGCTGTCCCCTGGTGGATCAGCTATAAGTCTGAGGACTTATAACTCTAAAAATAAGGCTTTAATATTTGCAGGGTTCAGAATACAGATAATCCATTGTTTAGCTCCGTACTTAATACATTACAAGCAAACCTAAAAACTAATTTTAAAGAATGTTGTAACTTTGGTTTCCTATTAGGTCAACAGGCATTACACAATAAACAAAAGTCTGATATAATATGCATTGCATATTTTTAGTGTATAGAATGAGTTATACTAATAAAACGAACGAAACAAATCATTATCTATGCAAAACCCAAAACCTAAATATTTTCGATTTTTTTTACACACACCTGTCGTCATCTATTGGGCTTCGCAGCAGTTATTCTTTGTTTTCAGTACATCGTATTTCAAAAGGTGTAGGATATCTAATCTCAAACCTTTTTCAGTTACATAGAGTACATAAGACATAATATGAAGAAATAAAAGCACATAAGTTATATATTTTTTCTCGTTTACCTTTATTCACGTTTAGAGTAAAATGTACATTTTATGCATTTCCCGATTAACTTACTGTTTCAACGAAAGTCGTCTAGATACAAAACTCTTAATTAATTATCTTATATAAAAGCTATTATTACTTTCTCATCATAAAATAAAATAACATTTGTAAAGTAAATAAATTATATACAAATTAGCAGAATTTCAATCTGAATCGATTCGATGTCTAATCTTAAAAGATCTGACATTCAGAAACTGGTATGCAAATTCTAGCAAATTCATACACCATCTTTCCTGATTTTTGGCACTTGTCTTAAATGAAAGATTTGTGATACACGTACAAAAATACATTGTATGCTATTCTTTCAGCTGTGAAGGTGTTATAACTGTGACAGTGAGTCCCGATTTGTGATACACGTACTAAAATACATTGTATGCTATTCTTTCAGCTGTGAAGGTGTTATAACTGTGACAGTGAGTCCCGATTTGTGATACACGTACAAAAATACATTGTATGCTATTCTTTCAGCTGTGAAGGTGTTATAACTGTGACAGTGAGTCCCGCTTTTCAGTTATGAGTAGCCATGTAAACAACGGGCACTGTTGATTGATTACTATTCCTCTGGTCAATAGTTTAGAATTAGCAATGGCATTGTCTCAACATTGATGTCTCTGACTTGACATTTTAACCCATGTGTTGCATAAGGTATTTTTCAAGTCTAAACACCAAATTATAGCATATACCAGCGTTTTTCAAACTTCTGTCATCCATGCCCTCCTTTAATAAATACCGTTTCGTGCACGCCCCCTCTTTCTTTAAATAGGGGAAAGAGTGAGTTAAGTGAGTGACGATATATAATTCACGGTTACGCAGTAAATGCTATATGTGTTTTATTAATTACTTATTATTTTCATTAATAAAAAAATAACCTCTAATTTCGCATTATTGAACTATTGACTATCCCCTAATTGCTCGAGCCCCCCCCCCCCCCAAAAAAAAAAATCATTTGCGCGCCTTTTGGGAGCACGCCCCATACTTTGGGAAACGATGACATATATCATTTGGCATTTGCACACTCTGAATATTCATTACCATATAATGGTACACCTGACGACATTATCTTGTAGTGTAATGAAATATTTCAAGGAAAAGTCTTGTGAATAATTTTCCGTGTTCGGTTCTTTTGTTTTTACTATAAGCGAATACGCTTAAGCAAGTTCAATTTCCCGCGTCTTTTTCCAAGTATTCTAAAAAAACTGAAGATATTTCTGCATACAAAAATGATAATGTTTATTTTTTATTTTAATACTAGAAATGAACGACCTTATAACACCAAAATGGTATTATTTAATTAGGCACTCAATGTTTCGCTTTACAGCTTCTTCAGGAGCGTTCACTAAAACACAAACCAAAACTGACAGTACAGAAATTAAATAATTTATTTTTATTTTGTTTAATAGTTTCAGGATGGTAGAATGAAAAAGGGATGTAAATATAAAATTTAGGATTAAAATATAAATCCGTTTCAAATCTAACATTTTCGTATTTCTTCAAACATTAAAAAATAACCTTACAACTATTGCATTAGTGCAATATTACAAAGACGAATACTTAAGTGTTTTTTAAATCTTCAAATTCCTAATTCATTTCAACATTAGGGTGCCGGACTGTGAATTCTAGGATTCATGGTTTACAACCACAACCTCAAAAACACGCTTCGCGCTTTGAGCGTTATAAGAATGAAGGTCAAATTCCGCTTTTCGATCAAGCAAAAGCAATCCAAGAGTTGGTGGTGGGTGCTGTTTACTAGTTATGTTTTCTCTAGCTCAAAATAGGAACGTTATGCACAAAAAAACGTTAAGTAGTTTTGCGATAAATTGGGAACAAAATAACAAAACTCTCAGAAATGTTCTATGTACAAGAAACGACTTCCGTAAAATTCAACTAGTTGCCGAATCTATAAATTTTAAAAAGTAAATTAATGTATTAAACTTCTATCTAAGCTTAATAAAAGCCGATGTGTGTCACGTCACATCACGCTTGATTTATCAAAATAGGATGATTCATAAAAGCCAAAATGCATTTATCTAGATAGAATAGTTCGATTACTGTCTGCCCATTACGATTTTAGGGGCCGTGAGGGAGGAGGATGCCGTGAATCCTTATAAATGTAGTGAGCGTTGGAATAATAAGCCTAAAGTAAAGACGTAGTGTTGAAGTACCTAGCCTAGAGCCAAATGCTTAAAATTTATCATGAAAGAAAAATGTCGTTTCATAAACCGTTTCTAAATTAAGCTATTTTCTGTTATATATCCCCTAACTTAAAAAAAATGAACAAATATTTTTACAGTTTTCTTGTCTATACATTTCATTTCATATTTTCAGTGCATAGACTAACAACAATATTAGGTTATACCTTTGTTCCTAAGCAACATGACATAAAAGCCATTGCTGGAACGTAGTGTTATCAAAACGCACTGGCTTTTCTATATATTAGAAGTTGTTAATCTAACTGATTTTTATCAATGAATGATCTTAATATTGATTGGCTCACTAAGAAATTTACCGATGTTTGACTGCCTCGACTGCAATTTTCTGCCTCTTTGTTGGTTAAGCTTAATTTCACAAAATTTATTTATTTCAGTTAGCTATGAAATGTGAGGTTAGGATATACTATGGGGTAAGAGTGGTAGTAATTGCCCAATCATTTTTGACTGGCTATACGATAGTACATCATAAAAGACAGTACTTTGAGCTTAAACAGTCTTGTACTGAGCACTCCAAACATTATACACGAGCTTAAATAAAGTATCGTATTCTAAACTTCTATATATCATTGTATATACTCATATTTTCTCAACTTCCGTAAAAGCTTAACGCTTTAAACTTTTATAAACTCTAGGACTCGTCATTTTAATCTTTTATTTAAGTTTCAACACTATTTTAACACTATACTTATACATATAAACTTAATTTTCTGTAGTAATTAACACCTTAAACAAAACGTCCTTAGTGTTTTGGTAGATGTAACAAAAGCATATATATAAAACTGTTTGCTAGAGAGTTCAAACTTTTTGGGCCGTGACTTGTAAAATATAATCTAAAGAAAACCGATAAGCTCCAAAGGTGATTGAAATATCGACAAAACTGGTAATTTGTCGTTATACTGATAAATTATATGCTCAGTTTATTATTCAGGTAAATATCTCTTGAGCAGAAGAATGACGTCTTGCTTCAAATTATGGCTTGAAACACCATAGACGTACGTGAGGAAGATGAAAAGGAAGGCACGGAAAAGTTGGTCGAGCGATGTGGTGAAGGAAGAGTAAATAGATTATTTATCGGCAATATTTCTTTAGTAGTTCTTTTGGCGTTTCATTAAACGACACGATAGACACATAACCATTCTGTATACCAGAACAGTCTGCTTCAATATGATCATCCATGCGTTTCTGAGAAAGCAATACATTAATTATCATCGAAAAATATTACACAGTTTCTGACTACAAGACTATATTACGGTTTTAGGGCCCACAGTAGCTCAGCAGTAAGTCCGAGGGCTCAAAACACTAAAAATCGGGTTTTGATACCTCCGATGGACAAAGTCCAGATAACCCATTGTGTAGCTTATTATAACTTCTAATGGCTGGAGTCGGCTTGACTGGATAATGAAGAAAAAATGTTAATATAAGTTTAACATAACAGCAAATGTACAACGTTTCAACAAAGTTTTGTCATCATCATCAATTATTATAACTTCGTTTATGAACAAAATAACTCAGTTAACTAGAACTTGTGCGCTATCTAGTGGGAAAATAATACAACTGCACCAAAACATTCTTATGTTTCTGTTTGAAACAGGTGTCTTATTGTTTGTTATTATTACGATTTTTTTACATATATATATATATCTTTTTCGCGGATTTCGCAAAAACAATGGTACGCACCAGAGCGTACCCTGAGTACAGCCGTGTGCGTCCCTGCAATGTGTAATTTCTGTCATTCTACAGTAACTTTTTCTTTAAAATACATCTGTAAAGGTACTAACTACGAACTATGAAACGCTAAAAAGTCAATACATATTGCGTACTTAAAGGTTTCATTTTTTGTGTGCTTCAACTTCATTGGATTTTGGATGTTAATAAACTTACTATCTAATGGCCAATAAAAGTTATATAGCAGATAGGCTTAGATGTAAGTGTGTTTTTACGCTTCCACGAATTAGGTTTACAGTATTCTTGTTATCATCTGATAATAACAACACTATCCAAAGAAAGGTTAATCGCGACCTACAAAGTGCCAATAGCAATTATCTATATTTTTTTCAATTCTCTGAAGAGGTCTTATAGTTTATGCTTCTTGATTTCAAAACTATTTTAATGAAAACATAATGTTATTTAGACTAATCATCGCCATTTTTATAAAATTCATGTGTAGCAACTGATGCATTTTGTTATTAGCTTTTCCCAAAACTTACACTCTGTGTATAATATCGAGGGGTGGCACATTTTTGTGAAACTATATCAGTCTTGGTGCAAGCGGTTAGCGTGGATACGTACATAAGCTATATATGTGTCTTTAGATTGCTAAATGTATATATTTATAGTCTGTCAGCCCAGTAAGACGAGATCACATGCATAAGTCTAGAGCCATCAAACTTCTAAAACATAACGTGCTTTATAACTTATATATCACGCGTTATGGACATGCAAGTAGACAACACTTAGGTATATGAGCACTAACGTAATAAAGCGTGAAAAAGTAATTACAATAAAATTGCAAAAATTGATTATGATGTAGGGATGGCAGTGCCAAAAAAGTACAGAAATAAGGCAGGGATGAATACACAAAACCATACAAAAATCCCTATATAAGTAGCCAGTAAGTACTGAGACAATCTTATGGTTAATAGTCACTGCAAGATTGTATAGCACTCTTCAGTTTAAATGCTTTTATTCAAACCTGAATTCATGCAACTGAGAGGAATTCAACATTTACTTATAGATAAAAGTTATTCTTGGAAAGGTTTGGCTATTTATATAGTGATTTTTGTGTGGTTTTTGTGCATTTATCCCTACCTTATTTCTGTAGTTTTTGCATTGCCATCCCTATATCATACTTAATTTTTGCAAATTTTTTATTATCACCTATTTACTCTCTCTTTCAATGATGTAGGTTGATAATTGAACATTTGTTTTACGTTTATAATTTAACGGTAACACATATTGTTAATATCATATCATATTAGTTTCTTTATTGCACTTGTCAAAAGTCCTCAGATATTGATATCATACCATACAATTGGCTGCAATAGATTATTAATCATCACTGGTGATAAGGCCCGGCATGGCCAGGTGGTTAGGGCGCTCGACTCGCAATCTGAGGATCACGGGTTCGAATCCCCGTCACACCAAACATGCTCGCCCTTTCAGCCGTGGGGGCGTTATAATGTGACGGTCAATCCCACTATTCGTTGGTAAAAGAGTAGCCCAAGAGTTGGCGGTGGGTGGTGATGACTAGTTGCTTTCACACTAGTCTTAAACTGCTAAATTAGGAACGGCTAGCGCAGATAGCCCTCCCGTAGCTTTGCGCGAAAATCAAAACAAACAAACAAACACTGGTCATAATCTTGACTTATTGTAACTTGACGTTGAGGAACCTATAATAAGGAGAGAACATATGAAAAATGTATAGCTGTATCATCCCTATATTTATGTTTGGATTCTTTTTGACGCTGCCATCCCTAAATCATTTTACATTTACAAAATTTTTTTATTAATTGTTTTATGAAATTTTTTCTCCTAACTGAAAGTTAATGTATTCTATAAATGTATGTAATAAATTTAATATTATGTGTATTGATTTTTTTCCTTCTTCACTTTTTATATAACGGTTAGCTCCTTAAAGACACCGATTATATAGTGTACAAAGCACTGAGTATTCTACATGTTAAAGTCACCTAATGTTCATCTGTTATTGGCTGGTAATTCCTGTTTCACCTTATACTAAGTTCTTTTTAAGGAACACCAAATTTCTGTACGAAATATAACTTCAAGGGAGAATGATAACATCGTTTATACTGGAATTATACATTTTTTTTATCTTTCATTAAGTACTACTGTAATTAGTGATAGCCTGTTCCCAAGTGCTCTTAAAATGCTTTTCTGTCGTATTAAAGTCATTGCGAAAACTTCCCACATTTTTTGGCCAGTATGGGAAAAGAAAGATGAACACTTTGGCTCTTCAGCTAGTTCCTAATTCTCCACTTTTCAATCATATTGGGAGTTTCACATGCTGTGAAACACTCGATGAAGGCGATTAGGTGCTCAAATACGGCTATAACTCAACTTTAACAGTGATTTGTAAGTAGCATAGAGCAATAAATTGAATACGGCAGCCATTTGTTTCTCGGCCCATTCTTCCATACTAAGCACTGCCATGCTTAATGATATTTCTTTGTGTTTGATATTACACATTGTTGACTAAGAGCTTTATAAATGTACTTTTAGGATGATTTACTGTTTTAAATAATGCCAGACTTTATTGCCCACAATGAACTTTAGAGCCGTGAAGTTCAGAAATTGGTGTCAACAAAAGGCTTTGCCCATCTGTTTAAAAAACGATCTAGACTTTACTAAAGACAGTTTGCTAAGTATCTCCTCCAAATTCAGAAGTCAAAATAATCATAAGTAACTATAGGACAAGGAAGAGTGGGATTTACCGGACAATTTGCTGTAATTGGAAAGGTTGAAGGTTATACGATTAAAAAGTTACACAGTACCAAAGTCGAGCAGTTTTGGGTAGTGGTCATCAGTCTAACCAAGCCGAACACCGTAAGTAGCTCACCAACACTGTTTATTTGCCCTACGTCACAGTCCTTCCCCACACTCTACTTTTCGTGTTTAGAGACCTCTTCTGGATCTTCCTTTAAAATACTTTGCGCGTTTATCTACATTGTCACCCTTGTCAAAGATAAACCTTCTTTGACCTATTTTACGGTTTACTTTTTCGGCCATGGGTATCCTATCGTGATCACATCCACACCTGCTGCACTGGTAACATTCTAAGCATTTTGCTACATTGCACTTGCTGGTCAGCTTCAAAACGGGCCCTTTTGATATTTATATTGAGTTTGGAACAATTCGCGTAAGTTTTTTTGAAGAAAAACCGTGTGTTTATAGTGAAATCGCATTAGAACAACTGATGGCTAGGAGCCAATTTTCAGCGAAAATATCACTCCCACTAGCCCTACAAAAGTCATTATATCTTCATAAGTACTTCTTTCTTTCATGTTTGCTTTATACCGTTAAATTCGTCATGAAAAAAGCTGTATTCTAAACAGATTAGAAGGAAATGCAACAAAATCTGGGATTTAAGTATTTGAGAGCACACATCAAATTGCTTGCTGTCACCATTTTCCGACTCTTGACCTCAGCAGAAGAATATTAAGCTGTTATGTAACAGCTTCTGACTAGTTGTTTAACATAAAAAATTAAGTTCCTTGGTTACAGCTTGACACGAGTCTGTGCTAGCTGAAATTAGCATTTTTGGTATAAAGTTTTCACATTTCAAACATTTAGTGATTTTAGTTGTAGGGAGTATTTTACTTCAGCGTTTCCCAAGGGGAGCACAAATGATATCTTGGGATGGGGGACGCGAGCGTAAGAGTGAATAGTGCAATAATGCAAAATTAAGCGTTTTAATATATTTCTTATTAATGAAAATAATAAGTAATTATTGCAACACATATATCTTTTAATGGGTATCCATTCACGTATTACATCTCGTCACTAAACTCACTCTGTCACTCATTAAAAAAAAGGGGTGGGGCGCAAAAGAAACCATATTTATTAAAGGGGTCGTGTATGAAAAATTTTGGAAACGCTGTTTTACCTAATAACAACTTCCGATTAGAGTTAATCATATAATTAGAGCAAAACTAAAAGCCAACCTAGCTAATTAAATCTATTATTCTTACATTTCTAGTAATAGAGATTAGAATGTATTATTCCATCAGTTAGGTATCCTTGCTTTAACGATATTTTCGCCTAAACCGAATAATATTTCACAAGGTTTGACTAATTTAGGAGATTCAGGTTAGTCCTAAATACATATTCTAAGCTAACAATGCAAAACAATATCTTATATATTTTGCGAACCGTGGTGTCTGTTCGAGCGTTCGTCTGTCTCCCATTTACGGCGGCCGCTTCCAGCGATGTGTTTGAAAGCTGCGCTCGTGGGCAAAGCTCAACATTCACTTTTGAAACGACGGGAGAACAGGCATGAATAATGTTGATGTCAAATTTATTGATATCAAATTTTATTTCGAAAGCAGGATATTCTACACTAAATTATTAGGAATTAATCACACTATCATTCACATTTCAAAATATGACGTAACTTAAATAATTGAAATGTAGATTTACTGTATGTTATTGTTGAGCAACTCTTAGCATGACTGAAATGTTCAACATTTACTTTTTTCGGTGGGCGGTATAAGTAGCTCAGAGTTTTGGCTCTGAGTGAAACCAAGAGTGGAACACAATTAACCTTTTTAAAGTGAATGAAATAATTTAAATTGATAGATTAACTTAAACTTTTACCGTTACTGGGGACGGGTATTTTTGCTTGCTTATAATAAAATTATAATAATAAGCAATTAATATAAATATAAGGTATCGATAATCGATATAATAACTAGTGAATCAATATTATTAACAAAAACAACAATAAATAAACAATACTGTATACCTTACTTAGGGAAATTACAAACATTAGCTTGTTGTCTGGAGTCACCATCATAAATCATATGTTACTATGCCATTACGCCACACCTACTACATACGTCAGAGGCTAGTCCATGTGCAACAATTTAAAACGTTTCATTTTAAGCCCTCTAGGGTCAATAGCATCAACTTTGCCATAGTATAACCAAAACAAATGTTTATGAAGATACAAAATAGTGTATAAAAAATTAAAATAATAACTAACATGATCATTATCACAGAGGAAGGTTAAACGTAATAAGATTGTTTGTTTGTTTTTAATTATGCACAAAGCTAC
>NW_013665736.1:231125-234013 GCF_000517525.1 Limulus polyphemus | reverse complement strand
CCGGATTCTAGCGTTGTAAGTCCGCAGACATACCGCTGTACCACTGGGGGGCACGTAATAAGAAGAAAACAACTTGTTGAACTTAACATGTAATGTGTCTAAAATTTTAACATCATTCTCATTTAACTATTCCCTGTCACAAAACACTTAAAACTCGCTACAGGAAGTAATAAATAACTTCAATCCGAAAAGGAAACACAATAATCCTCTAGATGGATGAAAGTACTATAAAAATAGCAATACATATTACGTAAAAATACACTATTAAGACGTTAATATAACAAAGAAAGTATCTATTAAAACTAATCTAACTAAATCAACCATGTAATATGAAACTATATAAAGAACTATTAAATAATTGATATTAAATATATCTAATAATAATAATAACCTAAATTAAGGAAATGTAAAACCAGTGAAGCCAATACACTAAAGCTGTTTACTATTACCCTAAACAACATCCAAAAGAACCAGAGTCCAAATGTGAAAGTGTTTAAGATATTGTGACAATCTATAAAACTTCTAAATCTATAATCTTTACCAAGAATATTGTTGAATGTCCCAAATAATTTGATGAATTTTGTGTTAATTTGCGCAATGAGAAACCTCGATTATTAAAAATGCAAGTGAGTTTACGAGCTGTATCCACAAAATCATGTAGTGGTGAACAATTCTACTGTATCTAATAAGCTGAGCTAACCTTATAACTTGTTGGAATACTTGTATTTGGGAATGAAACTTCAAAGTTGAAAGTGTTTGTTTTTACTGGAAACTTTAGACTTGAATGTGCGATTAATAATGGTGCTATCTAATTCCATATAATCTGCCTTATTTTTTGATGGAAGAGCTTTCTTCAGAGTGAGCTCTGGCAGATAAATTTGTAAGGCTGTATCTATAAAAATAATTCTGTATAAATTTATCATTTATATATCTGCATGTACAAAGTTTTATTATAGTCTTTCCCAGTAATGTTTGTAATGTGTGAACATTTTAATCAGAAAAATACAAATCTGCAACTTGTGGGCTGAAGTTGCATATATGCATTTATTACATCACGAATCAATTTTAATAGATTTCGATGAAAGCATTAAAGACCCCACTTCCGTTATTCTGAAGAGCTACAAGCACACGAAGGGAAAAGTTTTGTTGTAAAGTCCAGTCCACTTAACAATAGTATAGTTATCATTATCTCATCCAGTACAACGTATATGTTCCACAAGTTAAGTTCCTTGATAGGCCTAACTCAGAAATACTTGCAAAAATTCCTCTCCTATCTACAACACAACTCAAAACTGGCCGACTAACACATTCAATGATTGATAGATAAGAAGGTAACAGATTCAGTAACTGACTGACTGGTTCACTGATCAGCTCTCTAATTGACTCTATAACTAACTGACTAACTCACTCGCTTTGACGTTTTATACAATACTTGTTTTCCCCATACCTCCTAAATCTGATCTTTAGCAACCAAAACATATAAGTTAAAATATTGCAAACATAACCTACAACACCGTCCCCTCCTTAGTTTGTGAAGTCCCTTGAACAGTTCTAATACATAAATAAAACAGTACACTGAACTTGAAATTCCACAATTAACGAGAAAGCTATTAATCGTAGTTTATATAAATTAATATTCATAAATAGGCACTACATTTACAATATTATTAATTAAATGTGCTAAACAAAATCAATAAAAATTATGATTAATGAGCTCAGGTATTAGATGAAAGGTTTCGTTGGCAGAAGCATGGATTGCAAAGTGCATATAGCCAGATGGTGTTACATTTCTTCTCTTTGGAAACCCATAGTGAAGAGTCGGTTAAAAAAAAAACTTGTAAAACATATTATCGGTCTTATTGCCATGCGTTTGGATGTAACTCAAGAAAATCGTCGTACATTTAGCATAGACTGAACTAAAGTTTTTACGACTTTATATCTTAAAGGGGAACTGTGTGGTTGACTACCCTACATATCGTATTTATGTTGCTACAATGAACTTTAATAATATTCGTAAATCTTATAACAATTTCATTGATGTTTAAGAAGTAAAAACTAATATTCTATTGTTATGTTATACGGTACAAATAATACTAACTATAATAAGCATGGTCTAGACAGGTCATACACTTTTAACCAACAGTCCTGGAGATAAATCTAATCACCTTGGGGAATATATGACATGGTATTTATATGAACTTGTATGAATGATCCTTATAAATTAATTTCATGTAAAAGGATAGATATGTCTTTTCTTGTAGATCATACATTTTGGCGTGAGATCAGAGAACTTACAAGTATCTCACCGTATTGAAAACGTTTACTATGGTATTCACAGTACTTATTGTTCCAGCAATTTGAAGCTTTGTACTGTCAATTTCGGTTTGTGTTTTAGTGAACGCTCCTGAAAAAGCTATAAAGCAAAATTTTGAGTGTCTGATTAAATGAAAACAATATTTTGGTGTTATAAAGTCGTTTATTTCTAGTATTAATAGAATGATGTAGTACCACAGTACTTACAGTCATGGGAAATGAATGTATACTTTGTGGTGAATATTTTTTAAAATGTACATTCACTTGATCATCATCTTCATACAAATAATTTTGGAAAGAGTCCTATTTGTTTTGTTTATGCAGTCATTTCATTGAACATTTAGATATTCCACAATCATTACTACACTGGGCCCTTTGAGTTATATAGAATAGATATAATGTATTTCAAATAATGATTCATCTTAAAAATAGTGAAGACGAGAAATTTTCAGGACCATTACATCCTGACAAAGAGAAAGTTATGATTGCAAATATCACCTTTACTGATGAAAAATGTTTCCCACATATATACACCTGGAAAAATATTAAGCACCCCCAAATATTTTTCAGGATTG
>NW_013665736.1:226419-230342 GCF_000517525.1 Limulus polyphemus | reverse complement strand
AATTAAAATTGTTATTTTACGGTGATAATCTTGTTTTCTTGTGCCCAATAATGCATAATTTCATTTGATAAACACGTTTAGATTGAATGGTAATTTATAATCAGTCACATGAACGTCGAATCTGAATCACTTGAAAAAAACACGGGGGTGCTTAACTTTTTTCCAGGTGTATATTTACAATAAACATCAACATTAATCTATTGTCTTGTTCGATATACAATACTGTTTAGTATAAGTGTTATTATTTAGTTTATTTTATGACTTAATATATAATGATTGTTTAGTTTTCATGACAGCAGTGTTGAGGATGGATTGTTTTAAAAGTGTTAGTTGTGACCAATTTCGTTATGCAACTCTGTACGAGTCGTGTGTTGTGTTTGCAGTTACATTGTTGTCTAGGCTTTACTAATATTTTTGACATCACGTTATTCGAATATTCGGTATTTTTCTCGTTATCTTAAGAGAGTATTGTTACAGCACCGCTCGCATAGTTTAGAGAAAGTTCGAGGCCTCAGTTTGCAATATATAAATATAGGCGACCAAATGAGTACAAGTTAAGTGAAGTAAAGTAGAGAAAAAGTGCAGTACAGTCAGAAAATTAGTTAGCAAAAGAAAACGTGAAGTTAGCCGAAACGTGAGTGATTAGCCATAACGGACGATATTTTAAAGCGAGTTTCACAGTTTAATAGAGATAAGGAGAATAATTTGTCTGGTCAAAGGATGTTCTAAAGTAATTGGACCCGCCTGTATGGACTTTGTCGAAAATGAGACAATTATTTAAAGTTCAGGATACAACTGTGGTAACCCACGAGATAATGTAAGTGAATTATTGTGATAAGAGTAGAGAAAAATAATTCATTGTGTCAATTGGTTTCTAAAGTAATTGAATCAGTCTATTGTTCGAATTTATTGCCAACAAGTTACAGACACCTACTGTAGAAGAATCCTCAGCCCAAATATACATAAAACATTGACATGTCTGATCTTTTAAATTTTATATATATATCTTCCTTAGCGAGACAACTTTGTTAATGCTGTTGATGTATATGAATTTTCAAGAACGTCTAAGTAAATAAAAGACTGTTCTCATTTATGTTTTACTAACTTTCTTAAATCTTAATTGTCTTGTCTCTAAAGTTGATCATAAAAGGTTAAGCTAAACACATAATTATCTAAACCTTTGATCTTTAGTTAGGCTTCTAGTGTAATTGTTCAAAATCTGTTACAGTTGGGATTGAACACTGATTGTAACTGACAAAATGAATAATAAAATTTAATGCTCTTTGTGCAAGTGTAAAAGATAATACATAATATGTTACCGTAACATTGTTTCAAAATCTATGTTAAAATGTCTCGTGATAAATTCAGTTTTATTTACACATATTATACACCCGAAAATTATAAACTAAACTAACTGAAAGAATAATATCAACGTAATGAACAAAAGTTGTATGAAAGCTAATTCAGTATTTTATAAGATTTTTATAGTATATTAGTGTATCTTAAACTTTTGTTAATAAATGTTTCAGTATGCTTGTGAAGTCTGAGAGTTTACATTTTTGTTGTAAAGTATATTTTGTAATGACAATCAGTAAATGTGGTGTATTTATAAAATGTGAAAGAATCAACTTTTCTTGTAGACAATACCTTTTATCGTAAGAAACAACAAAATTGAAATATTTTGTCAAGAACTTTTACAGAATTTGTTCTTAAAAGCTTCAAAAGTAGAACAAATGCACACTATTTGTGATAAATAGTTGAACAATTATTTTCTACCTTGAAATTTAGTTAATAAATGTTTCAGCATATTTGTTAACTGTGTTATTTTACTTTTATATATTAATGATAATATATTGGGCTATGATGGAACATGAGTTTTATATAAAAAAAACATAAATGGAAACTTGTATTAGTCGTTCAAACATACTTGTTAGAAACTGATATTCCTGGTGTGTAATTTATTATAAAATACAAAGTTAGACATGTATGGGTCAGTATTTTATAAACTAAGATGTTTACTAAATAGTATACTAGTGTATCTTAGTCTTGTTAACAAATGTTTTAGGATGTGCGATACTTTAGTCTGTGATTTTACTTATATAGATTAATGATAGATTGGGCTATGATGGAACATGAGCTTAATATAAGAAAAATATAAATGGAGACTTGTATTAGATGTTCAAACATACTTGTTAGAAACTGTTATTCATGGAGAGCAATTTATCGTAAAAGGATAAAGTAGACTGTAGTTATCTGAAATTTGATCTTTATCCTGATCTTTAACTGATTATTTGCACAATTTTCAAGTGAGAAGATAATACATGTTACTGTAACATTGTTTCAAAGTCTATTGTGAAGAAAATATGAAAAATTACATTTTCTGAGTCTGAAACATCAAAATATGATCATCAATGAACAATTATTTATCCTAACAGGGGATCAGAATCTTTTTGTTAATATTTAAAAATAACAAAATTAAACTTTGAAAAAGTCAAAATCTAGTATAAGCAAATTAACTTTCATAATTTTGAGAAGAAACATGCATTTAAAGGAGTGTCATGTATAAACACATATGTAAATAATGAAGGATGCAAAGTTTGGGCAATATATGTCCTGTTATAGCCGACTAGTGTATATAAAATATTTTTGTTGTAAAGTATGATTTGTACAGTTGAAATATAAGAATTTTACACTATTGTTTATAAACTAAGTTCATTCAGGTGTTAAGCTGTACATTGGTGAACTAATAAGTTTAATTGTTACAGTGTACATAAACTGGTTTTGAAAGTATGTGAGTTTAGTATGATATATTCTCATATATATCCCATGTCATTACTAACTGGTAATATATATATATATATGCATGCACGTATGTGTTACAAAACTTTCTAATTCTGTGTAAGAGGTCCAACTCAAATGACGTTGACAAATGTTGATTGCTAGGAAATACAAAGGGTATTGGTATGAGTTAGAATTCTGTACAAGGTAACAGGTGTAGATGTTTTAATTTATGCATGAAGAAGGTTCGTTGTACTATAAAACCACAAAGTTTTATGAATAAAGTTCCAAACTAGCAAAAAACAAGCTCTAGACAAACAATTGTGAAAATATCTACATATAGGTAACAATAGTAAGAGTTAAACATAACTATTTATGTAGATCCTTTACACTTTAGTGGAACAAATTGACTTATAAAGCTAAACATGAGATTCAAATAACCATCCTTTTCAGCATGATAATTGTAAAAAGTATGTTATGCAAATTAAATATAGAAGCAAAAACTATACTACAGTAAATTAAATATGTATTAAATAATAAAATACACTATCAGCTGTACTGTCTCGTTCAATATATACAAAAGTGAAACATTAGGTGTCATAAAACTTTTCAGTAAAACATTAAATGTGTTAGTAACACTATATACCTATAAAAACACATATAATACAGTTATATATATAAATGAAAACTATAAATATAAGTTGAAACAAATTGAAATATGTATGCAATCCTATGGAAGTACAGTAATACTGTCCAGCCTATAGAAACACCATTGGCCTTTTTTAATACTAATACATTTGTGAAAACTATATATATAAAGCAATTGTCAAGATGTGTAAAACGAAAGAATTTGTCAAGAACTCACTTACTATTATAAACAATAACAATACAATAAATAAAAATCATAGTTATATGGGTAGAGAAATATACACCTGGAAAAAAGTTAAGCACCCCCAAATATTTTTCAGGATTGCTTATTGAAAATAAGGTTAAATTTTCATGATGTTGAGCAATGTTCATAATTTCAAACATAATTAAAAGGATGTAAGCGTTCAGTTGTGACATTTAAATCAGGCGCGTTTTTTTCCCCACGTGCAACTTGCTCCCTTCTTCACGTCCAATATGCACTATTTTCTCGTGTCATC
>NW_013665736.1:216295-225472 GCF_000517525.1 Limulus polyphemus | reverse complement strand
TAATCAGTCACAAGAACGTCGAATCTGAATCACTTGAAAAAAACACTGGGGTGCTTAACTTTTTTCCAGGTGTATAGTATAAAAATATATTTAATCCATAAAGCCAAATTAGTGAAACGTGTGTAAAGTGAAACAATAAAATTATATGTTAAATTATTGCATGATATTTAGAGATGTTATCAAGAAAAATCCGTCCTTTTCAGAACAGTTATTTGTAAAAAGTATGCTATGCAAATAAGGTAAAATACTATTGATTAATCAATCACCCTACAAACTATAGTACAATTGTCCTTAGTAGCATTATCTACCTATAATAACACTATCTGCTTTGGTAAGACATACTTAACATCACCTATAGAACCTTAGTAACACCAATCACATGTTTGCTGTGACAGGGATTTGAACCCGTGACCCTCAGATTGCGAGTCGAGTGCCTTAACCAGCTGGCCATGCCGGGCCACACTCAAGTTCTAGCAGAAGAAATTGCTTAATGTTTATCGTTTAATGTAAGGAGTGCCCATTTACGTACTACGTAAACTTGATTATACACTTTTTCATATGTTCAGATGTTAAACATCTTAACCAAAAACTATACTTGAAGAGCCAATTAAATTCCTTTTTGTAAAACAAATTAAGTAGTTAAGTCAAGACTTTGTCCCCATCATCCGCTGTTCCCAAGTTTCGCTGCTTGTGATTAAAACAAAACCAACAACATAATATTCTATATAAATTTAACTATATAACGTCTTCTATATGTTAAAGTTCATTATATTTTAACACCACAGGAAATGCAGGCCTGTTACAGTCAACAAATGAAATTTGTCCCCAATGTTTTTTCTGCCGTACTCAACAGTGTGCTGCCATAAATTTGTAATTCTTTAATCTGAACATCATTTATATTTCAACAGAATATGTAGTTTCCTGAAATAGATACTTTCTTGTTAAAACAAAATGTACACAATCGTTGTTTACATGCCTTACCATCTATAAGCAGAATATGAAAGTAGGACCTTTCAACCATTATGCAACTTCATAAAAATTATATTATCCAACTTCGCAACTTTAAAAAATTGATTTGGTTTCTGTACCTAGTGTACAAATCTGAGTTCAAACGTCTCTGCCTGTTTCAAAAAAACAGTGTTAAATAATCGGTTAATAGTACACTTTAAGTACACAATCAAGTCCAACATAATAACAAACCATTTATATAATACCTTTATTCACTAAATAAATAGCATAGGTTCATTTGACAAATTAGCATTAGTTGGTAATTCAGTAATTCAACAATGGATCCCATGTTTAATATAACGCTGTGTTCATTAACAAAAAGAAACTCAAACATACAAGAAAAACTTAACAAGGTCTCTGCTCTACAGAGCCAAGGTAGAATAATTACACAAAACAATTATAATCAGCTACAACACAAAAGGTTACTACATGGAAGCTCAGCATCCAAAAATAGTTGGCACTTTAAATATGTGTATGACAATGTTCATGCTCTCTCTGTTCAAGAAAGTAAAGAAAGAACGATTAACAAAGGCACAGAAACATCAATATCCATGTGTTCTCTACTCACAAACAATTAGCAAAAACACAGAAACATCAATGTTTATGTCTTCTCTACTCAAGGAAGTAAAGAAAAACAATTAACAAAGGCACAGAAACATCAATATCCAAGTGTTCTCTACTTACAAACAATAAGAAAAAGCACAAAAACATCAATGTTTATGTCTTCTCTACTCAAAGAAGAAAAGAAAAAACAATTAACAAAGGCACAGAAACATCAATATACATGTGTTTTCCACTCAAGAATGTAATAAACACAATTAACAAAGGCACAGAAACATCAATGTCCGTATGTTTTCTGCTAAAGAAAATGATGAAAAAATTAACAAAGGCACAGAATTAATATCAATTTTCATTTCTGTGGTCCAATCCAACATTAGATTTTAAAACTTTGGAAAGTTAGACATGGAAACTTTGTTATATGTGATGCAGCTTTACATGTTCATAGATCAATGAGCCAACAACAATTTATGTGATTTACATTTAGATATTCACAAGAACCACAAATCATAACCGAAGTTTATAATCTTTTTTAACATTAAAAAAATGAAACAATTCAAAGCAGCTTATTCAAGATGGCTAAAGTGAAAAGTAAAACTAAATGTGACTTCTATTGTTCTAGCTGACACACAGAGTCTTACTTTCCACACACTGAATAATTCAAACTTACAATGATTATTTAAAACAAATCACTTTTTGACCATTATTTCAAACAAGGATTTTCACTGTCCAACTCCTTTCAAAATTACTCAAGAGATTTATGTTGCAGACATAGAAATCATTATTTCTATCTATAGCTCCTCCTATATTTACTAGGGCAGTATACAGCATGTGGAATGGAAATATATTTGCCACAACTTCACTTTAATCAATTAAAAAATATATAGTTTTGTCAAGGTGTTCAACTATATTGTGGGCCTCAACAACGTTTTCTTTTAATTAGAAAACATTATTTTCTAATTTAAATATATATATATATATATACACACACACAATGTTGATTTTAGATACACTTAGACTTATCAACATCAAAAGGGATAAAGCTGTATAAAATGGTTTGTGAAAATCTGAAAATCAGTTCAATCTTCTTACCAACACACTAAATAATACAGACTAACCCCATAAATTACTTAGGATAAAATGCTATTGAAATTATTTTGAAATAATATCACAAGTATGGCAGTACTTATAGTAGGAATGGGCCAAATGTACAATACAAATTAAAATCTCAAACACACTGCAAACAGAATGTAAACAAAACTTTATAAGCACTTTACACACACTGTTGGGTAGTAAACAAATCAACTGCAGATTAACAAGCCACCAAAGCACTTGAGAAAGCTGGTAGAGTAAAAACAAAAACTTCAAAAAACCACAAATTTGTCAATCTGACTGACTAACGTTGTTGGAAAAGCATAGCTCTCTCCTGCCTTCACCTTATGCAAATCTAAATGCACAAGATTGAATTATGCTCCATTGGCTAAAGGTATTTTTCTTTTTTTACTTATAACCTTGGTAATAAAAACTAATAACGATAAGAATTTTGCAACACTACTAACGAACTAACAATACACTAGTAGCCATTTTCTATGATTATGACCACACTCAGTGAATTTTCAAGTGACAACCCACCCTCATATCACATGCTAGTGCATGATTTCTTATGCATACGGGCTACGTGATCAGCCTGCAGCTAAAGAAAAAAACATGGACTATGTAGATTCTGTAGATCTAGGTTCTAACTATGATGTAACCCTTGAAAGCAAAGTTTTCAGTTCTATACATATGACTTGAGGGTTATGTGTTGAACAAAGCAATTCTATCATAGCCATTGGTGCCTAAGACATGAGTTTCCTACTGAGGATGAACACTACCTATGTCAAAGTCTGACACGGCTTTGCTTGGGTGCTTTATACTGAAAACAAGAATGATAAGTTCTACAATTTACCTTTACATTGTTTTCAAACAAAGTGTGACTTATTGGCATCTAAGGTTGTACTTGAAACACTGCAATTTTTAAAATATGCTTTTCAAGAAACAATACGAGAGAAAAGAAGGAAATCTTGAAAAGGTATTGTCCCAGTGAAGAGAGCATTACTACAAGAATAGAGATAAGGTTAAAAACACTAATGATGAATATGCAAAACAAGCCTTAGTCATTAACACAGCCAAAGAAAAGGCTGCCACCTTGGCTAGATGGAAGAAAGACTACAGCAAAGATATCAGAAAAAGCCAAGAAATGTCGAGAGATAGCTCTAAGAAAAACTATGGGAAAGTTAGGTCTAGAGCCCAGTCACTCACGAGACTTAGTACCAAAAAATGCTATGAGACAATTGTAAAAAGTATTAAATAAAAAATTAGTATTTAGGAATGGGAGCACCAATTATAGATTTGAACTAAATTTTATCAGTAGCTAAGCCTTTCTAAGTACTCAACATATTTAAAAATTTCAAAAATTAGCAGTTTTGATACTATTCTTTTGGCCTACCTCTTACCTGTCAGATAGCAATAATGTCTCCCATAAGCAAAGTATGACTATTGGAGCTTCCTGTCTCACTTCCAACATCAAACACCCCCCTTATGTGATGTCGGGCATTTCATTAGGGTCACATAATTCGATTACATACATGTATCTGTACTTGGTCACTGAAACAAAGTTTACAACAGAGAAATTTAGCTGTATACACCTTTCATTTGGTTTGAACAAGTACCAAATTATAAAAAATACACAAAGTAGAAATGGGCAGAACGATAGCCACACCCAATTTGAGGTTGCACCGTGTCAAAAACCACCAAGTGTTGTAATGTTATCCCACCTATTCCTACCTTGTTTCCTTACTCTTTGGTGCTCCCATTCCTAATTCTTTATTTAAAATTTTTTACACTTGTGTAATTATGCAAGATGTAACGTTAAAAAAAAGTTCAAATCTATCAAAAATTGCACTTAACATCGCTGCTAACCCAAACACGTGTTTTGTTAGATGTCAAAACCTCTAGATGGTTATTGATAAACCGTGAACTAAAAATATTTAGGTCTGAGCAATGTATTTTATGAAAATGACACTTTTCAGCAAGTTTACAATGTAAACAAGGCAGTGTCCTAAATAGATTCTGAAAAACAAATATTACACTTTCAGCAATAAATTCTTGAAGCTGGAACTTTTTGTAGTTATGCAAGCCTTCTATAATTAAAAATATTTCTGCAAACAAAATTATTATTTTATCTTTTAAAACATACAGACACTATAATAGGAAAGGAAGATTAAATTTCACCAAACAGTGGCTTTACAAAAAAAAAGAAAAAAAAAGCTGGCATTATTTATCTTCAAAATATTAACTTGTATTTTAATCACATGTTTAGTTAAAGCCAAATTTCAGTATTATATTCACTGTTATGTCTATATAAATTCACATTTTAAAAATAACAAGCTAGAATAAGTAGTTGTGTAATTAATTCCATCTATGCTGGGCCTGGCATCAGGTGCATGGTGTTAATACATGCTGACTTTCTTCAGTATTGATAAGATATTATCCTTTATAAGCTTTCAAACAAACGGGTCTACAATTCCATAGTTTTTCCAAATACACTCTTCTAAAAACTGTTGTATTCCAATTAAGTTTTTGAATATGACTAAGAACTTTATCTTAGAATTTCATAGCAACACAGACACACATTTACACATCCAATCATCCATGATTTGTTAATAATAATAATCCCTGTAGACTCCCACTGGAGCATAGGGCCCCAACAACACCTCGCCGATGGAAGTTGTTGTTGCAGTAATTTTTTAGCAGGTTGTTTTTATGGGGCAGAGTTGCTAGCCCCGCACCCAACCCTCATCCTGGACTTGGAACCAGGCAATGGTGGTGGCGTCCCTGCCGGGGTCCATGATTTGTTACGAGTATGCAATTGTTTTTCCGTGATGTTTCATATTCCCATGATGAAAGATTAGCTTACAAACTTTAAGCTTTAATCTAGTTGAGTTTACTGTCATGGAAAAAAATTAAGATTTATATATGTTGCAGAACATAACCTATGCATATTACCAAGGTTATGAAACTGACAGTAATAGAGGTGTGGTGTCAGACAAATGTCCCCTCAAGTAAATTTTCACCACGTCAAAAGCAAACAAACAAACAAAACCAGTAATTTTTATTTAATCTATACATTATTTTTTGCACTCATTTACAAACAACTATCACTTCAATTTTTAAACATTATCAAGGCTTATTTAACAAGGGCATTTCTTGCAGACTTTAACTTATCTATTCTCTTCTGGAGATGAGCATTTGCAGTTTCAAGTTCTTCAATTTTGGCCTGAGCTTCTCGAACCTGCATGAATAATACAAAATAACTTAAACATGTATAGCTCAGTTGTTACTTCATGGGTCAATATTGAAGTAGCATATCTATTTAGGAACACACAGTATGAATTACTATATTATTACATTTGATACATTGCTAAAAATGTTCCTCTTGCTCCAAGTTTTATTTCAGTCTTTATAACGTATGAGAATGTATGAAGATGTTTTTTTAAGGTTTGGGATAGTTTTCTTACTTAAATCTCTGGGTGTAAAATCAGTCAAAACACCTTATCAAAAACCAATTAACCTATTACAACAAATAAAACTATACTATTCGGCAAAATATTATGTCACAAATAACTTTTTCTTTTATAAAAATTCTGAAACAAGAGTTAAAAACTACTCAAACAATGCATGTACTAATTGCCAAAATTTACTAACAAAAAACTGATAGCAACGAGTAATGATAATTAAGGTTTATAAGCTGTGATAGAGCATGATGCTTTACATACATTTCAATAACAGAAATCTGTATATAAGAAAATCATACTTTCAAACAAATTATGAAGGTTCTGGTTTCTGAGTATAAAGGTTCCTTACTCAAAAGACTTATAAAAAACCTTTAACCCTTTCATGGCTCTTCACATCACATAACAATTTAGTTTTTCTCACCACCGTTTGAAATCCCAGATGGTATTTGGTTGTATCAGTGACCCATAGACATCATTCCTGATATATATATATATATATATGCACAAACATAGTGAGTTTGTTTGTTTGTAGTTAAGCACAAAGCTACACAATAGACTATCTGCTCTGCCCACCACAGGTATCAAAACCCAGTTTCTAGCTACATAATGAAAAAATGTATATAGTGTAAATATTAAGCATTTATACAGTAGTTTTAGTGATTTATATTAGAGTGCTAAGTGTAATATTTGTACAATATAGTTGTGTTATTCATGCCCAACACTATGCTAGTGCACGAAGTAAGAAATGATTGTGATACCACATCTAGAAAAAATAAAAGACCTGGTCCATCTCCAATCTTATCTCGCAGTCAGTACGGTTTGCATGGAACTAACCAACCCCTTGCTCCCTCCTCACTCAGTGAGTGTATGTGGGGGTTCATAATATCAAGCAATTACGAAATAATTTTAAACATTTATAAAATAATCCAAAGTACTCACCTCCCTTTGCAACTTTCTTTTTTCAGCTTTTAGTTCATCTTCTACTTTCTCTGCATTTTCTGCAGCTGTTTTATACCTTATTACTTGGCTTTCCAGTCGAGATACCTGTTGGAAAGTTAACCACAATATTTTTAAAATGGTAAGAATAATCTTTAAAATACTTTTCAGACTTCATACCCTAGCTTTGCTGACCTGAAAATTTAATATACTGTATGCTATGGCTGTTTTCTTTAGATAGTAGTTATTTGGAGGGAGCAAACCTTATGTCAAACGAAAACACATACATAATTAAATTTATAGCATGAAAAAACAACCATGTAAAAAAACATTACAATTCCTTCAATATTTGAGAGCAATAAAGTATTTTTACAAACTACATAAGAACATACAAAATTAAAAAAAAACAAAAACAATGATCAAATATAGCACTTAATCTCCTGTTTCTTCACTATGTTGGCGTATAGAGGAAACATAGGGGTTACTCAATTTTTTTTGCATTTTGATGGAAATTCCCATATGTTCATAGGCTCTGACTTTTAAATGGCATTTGGTTTTGCCAATATAGGAGGCCTTACAGTCTCCACGTGTGTAAAGATAGACAAGCCAGGAACAATAAGGAATGGGGAGGAGATCTTTAGTAGGGAAAAAATTTTTTATGCATGATGTGGATTTAAAAACTAATCTGAAATCCACTTGAGGGTAGTAATGACCAATTATGCGTTTAAGTTGATTTTTAACATATGCATATCTGAGCTTTCATGTAATAATAATAAAGGCAATCTTAATCAATCCCATGATTTTTTTATTACTAAATTAAAAAATCTTGCTCTGTCTATATTTTATAATTTAATAGTAAGAGAGAACTTAACCTTGTAACCCCTGACGAAATCTTAGCCTTAAAAGAAATGTCACTAAATAAAAACATCCATGTTACATGCCCTGATAAAGGCAACGCCATTGTTATTCTGAACAAAAATGACTACCTTAATAAAATACATGATATTCTGGACGATTCTACAAAATTTAAAACTTTAAACAATGACACTTTATCTCTTAGCATCCAACGTGAGGAAAAAATCCAAAGGTACCTAAGAGAACTAAAGAACAAAAATATTATATCTGAAAATGTTGCTTCTTCGCTTTATCTCACTGGCTCCCGTCCTGGTATGTTATATGGTCTTCCCAAAATTCATAAAGCAGGTTACCCCCTCCAACCCATTCTTTCCACTATAGGCACACCTAGTTACAAACTTGCTAAATTCCTTGTACCTATACTTCAGCCACTCACTACTAATGAATATACTATCCCGGATTCCTTCCAGTTTGAACGTAAACTAAGTCAACAACCCCTATCAGACAATCTTTTCATGGCAAGCTTTGATGTTACCTCCCTTCTTACAAATATTCCTGTAAATGAAACTATTAATATATGTGTATCTGAGCTTTCACGTAATAACATTCATCTAAATGGCTTTTCTGAAAATCAAAATAAGACCATGCTCGATCTTACCGCTAAGAATTCACATTTCCTGTTCAACAACACCTTGTATGAACAAATAGATGGCGTTGCAACGGGCTCCCCACTAGGTCCAACTTTAGTTAATGAATTTCCCTCTTATTACGAACAGAAATGGCTTGACACCTGCCCAGTTAACTTTAGGCCTGTTCTGTACAGAAGGTATGTGAATGACACTTTTATTCTTTTTAATAATAGTGATCAATGCTCAGAATTTTTAGAATACTTTAGCTCACAACATCCTGCCATTAAATTTACATGTGATGTTGAAAATAATAATAATTTAGTTTTTTTTAGACATGCTCATTAACTAATGGATTTTCCACATCAATTTACAGAAAAAAGATGTCCACTGGTCTTCTTACACACTTTGATAGCTTTATCCCGTTTACGTATAAACGAAACCTTGTTACATGCTTACTAAACAGAGCTTACAAACTGTGCTCCATATATCTTAATCTACACTCTGAAATTTCGTTCTTACATGACATGCTGAAACGTAACTGCTATCCACAACACTTATTAGAAAACATTACCAACACCTTCCTAACAAAGAAACTCACAAATCCAATTAAGATACCAACTGTACCCAAACTTACC
>NW_013665736.1:200783-215751 GCF_000517525.1 Limulus polyphemus | reverse complement strand
GTGTTTCCTCTATACGCAAACATAGTGAAGAAACAGGACATCAACCTATACTATCAAATTTCTCTATCCTCTGCAAGCACTTAATCTTAACTATCCAATTCATTTAGAAAAACTAACACAGATATTTTTTTGAATATATTTATATATATATATATTATTTTTTTTTTTTCAGTTTCATATATTTACAATAGAAACAAAATTGTGGAGTAATATCATTACATAAACTATAATGATATCATTTGTAAGTATATGTATTAAGCATTGGAAGATAATTATCTTTTTAGATATATTAGATGCTGGAACATAAAACTGTGGAGTAACATCATTACACAAACTATAATGATATCATTTGTAAGCATATGTACTAAGCATTGGAAGATAATTATTTTTTTTTAGATATATTAGATGCTGGAACATAAATGTGACTATTTACAGACTTCACATGTAATCTAAATCTGTGAATTAGCATATTTACCATGCTAAATGATATTCTATTTGTATGTACATAACAGTTTTTGTAGTACTCACTTAGATGTCTTTTACATATCTTTTATTTGAATAAAAGTCAGATTACTTCCATTTCTAGGAAAAATGCCAATAGTTTTCACTAAAAGTTATGTTGAAAGAATTAATGCACAGATTATATTATTTTTAGTTGATCTCCTTTTGATCAACAGCTAGATACTTACACTGCTTTGTAATGTTGAATTTTCTTGTTCTGCTTTTTTCAGTTTAAATTTATAGTCACTGACTTGTTTATTTGCTTCTCCTGGTTATAGAAAAAAATACATATATTCCTTTAGAAAACACCCAACTGTATTTGTGTTAATAGTAAGATGGCCTGAAACATTTGCCAATAAAAATAACATACTTTGTACATTGTATTAGATTATTATGCACACATAACAATGTTGCTTATATTATTATTATAGCAAATCAGAATATAATTTCATAAAATGAAAGAATTCTGCAGCAGTTATTTTTATTATAGCTATGAAATTTACATAGTGCAGTAAGATATAAAAAAGTAAACAAACACCTTTTACACAAAGTAATTATGGACCTACTTGTTCGCTTTAAATGTGAACACAATGACAAATGTGTTTCCAAGCTTGGTGCTATAAACAGCAAACAATGTGCTTTTCAGTTACATTACAGTTTAAATTTCCAGAAAAAGATAGTAATTTCACTGTATTATGACAAACATTTAACAAGAATATATGTAGGTGACTTCTTAGGGTAGATAATCTCAATAACATAGGACCATTGATGTCTTTTGCTATGACATTATTCAGGTTTTACCAATATAAAAACAACCTCCAATATTAAAACATTATTTGTTATATCCAACTATGCTCATATATTACTGGTGTGTTGTGTTAATTGTTTATAATTTGTATAAAGGCAAAAAAGTCTGTATTGCTGAAAAGCACCTTATAACACTATAACATATAGATGAATGTTGTAGTTTGGTACATCATACTAGAAGTCAATAATGAAAACATAAGCACAGTTTAAATTTAGCATGAAATGAATTTGTAAGAAGATCAGTTTTTCAGCCTTCCCATAATGCTAACCTTTAGATAATGTTTTTGAGAACCAAATAAAGTTCAAAATTATAAAACCATGTCTCATATGAATTTAGTAAATCTGTACACTTTCTATTCTAGGTCTATACAAATACAAAACAACTACAATTTTAATAATCTAAATCAAAATGTTTGTAAAGTGTGGCAAACAATCTAAAATGTTTTATTTAGCTGCATATTAAAAACAGAGTAAAATCCAAACTCAACAAGAGTTAAAAAAAGAGTTTGACTTAACATGCATTAACTCATTTATTCTCTTTTGGAATGATCAGTTACAAAAAATCAATAGTTTTGGACAAATGTTTACTGTGCTTTGATAGATTTATCTTGCACTTTATTGTATAACATGTACATATGATTTTCTAGTCAGCAATAAACAAATGAAAATCCCTTGGTCAAATACAAGAAATACTAAAACTTAGAAGGAAAGCAATGCCCACAGTTACTCCCAAGTGCAAACAAATGAAGGTTTGTATACTAAGAATAAACTGCTGTTAAAGTAAACACAGTATATTTCTAGAATCTAATATAACACACTTTTTTATTTTGTTTGTCTACACAGAACTGCAACTGTCCAAGTTTAATCTACAAAGATTTTTTCACATACATTCAAGTACATCTCAGTGTTCTGTTTACACAGTTGCTTCAAGATGGCTGCCAAACAATTACCTTTCTAACAAATGCTAGTATGTAAACTTTTCTTTTGTATTGGAAAAAAATTAAATAATTCCATACTAGAACTTTCGAACAGTATAAATTTTTTTGGCACATTGGTTCACCTCTTGTACGGAAATCTTCATTGAAAATGAGATCCCCCGATTTGTTTTAAGACCTTAGTGAAAGTCCTTTGCTAAGTAATTTGTGTACAGAAGACCTGTTTTAAGTGCTTAGCTAGTCAATATAAACTGGTAGAATGTACTAAAACCATGTTTACTTGAGTCTCAGTTGTAAGTGCAAGGTTGAAAGGTATGATCTTTGCATGAAATGCATACATTATGAATGCAGTAATAATGAAATTCCTATCAAGTTAAAGAGGTCAAAATGAGATTATCCCACAGCCAGATTAAGACAACTATGAGCAATGGGCAAAGGTTAAGAGAAGGCCCTCATATACAAATGAGAATGAGACTATTGTAGGTCATAGTCCCTGCATCGTATTATCCATTACATGAAAAAGAAAGATAAAAAAAACTGAATTTAATTTTATTTGCTTAACATTTAGATTCTATTCCGGATTAATCAAGTAAGTGCAACGTGTGCACTGACAAAGTAAACATTAGTTATTTAAATTATGTAACAAATTAAAAAGTTTAAATGAGAGCAAATCCTTCATGTAGATTAACCTTAGACATGGGCCCCCTATATAGCCTCAGGCCATGGACAAATGCCCAATTTTACTCTGCAGTAATCTGCTACTGTATCACCCAATCATTAAAATCAAGAGAGCACAAGAAAAATTGTCAAGCAGGAAGAATAATAAAAATAAAATACTCTTTCTTAATGTAACTACTGTCATTGTCTTATATCATTCAGTGGTTAACAAACTTATATATGACTGATAAGACCTTAACCAATGAAAGTCATAAAAAATAGTGTGTCCTAGATGTCATAACATGTTGAAAAACTATTCTTGTATTGAAAACTGAGGTCAAAATGGAATGGATCTGAGAAGAAGTAACCTTGTATTGAGAAGAGTTTTCATCAATACTAAAACAATATTTTAACAAAAGTTTTGAAGGAAGATATTGAACCCTAAACTTATGCAAAGTTCTATATAAGAAATTAGCCTAGTGGTTTTTCTCTTGTTTAAACTTATCAACAAAACATGGACATTTCCATATGAGTGACTCAAAGTTTTAAGATAGTTGACAAAATACATGTAACCAACTAGTACATATTTAAGTTAATGGCAGCATTAGATTACTAACTTTGAACTTCTAGAAGTTTCATTTCAGGGCCATTGGACTGGGGGCCATGCACTAGTGTTAACTGTTCCATTTTGGCAGTCTTCTGTTTTTCTTCTTCCAACTCAAATTTTAACCTATGAATCTAAAGAAAAATACAAGACTGTTTAATTTCAGATACTAATTATTAAGTTTTATTAAACAAGAAGTAACTTGTTTCATAAGTTGTAAAAATAAACAAGTTAAGAATGAGAAAGTGAAAGCCACATAAAAAAAAACAAAAAAAACTGGCAAATAGGAATTTCATATTCTATAGATACCCATGTTCTTTCATTTTCAGTTAGCTAAAATGTATAAACTAGTAATGAACACATCTACAATTTCACTTTTATAAAACCGTTTCTAAAGAAAATTGACTCAAAGTCATGACAAAGAGAAGACACTGAAAACAGAATGAAAATGATCTATACATTAACTTCATATAAGGTGTATTGTAAACTAAGAATCTGAAGTAATTGTTTAGAGGACTTTCTAATCCATAATAATAAAGGAAGAACAAATTCTCCTCTTAAGATTAAAGTGTAAATGTGACTCAAAAGATGGGCCAAATAAAAATGTCTTCAAAAAATTAAAGGCCTTTTCACCAGAGTCTGAAGAACCTCATGTGTATACAATAAAGACAAAAGAATTGGGAAACTGTATCCACAGTCAGAAACTTTACAAGTTAGTTGAACTTAGGAAATTAACAGAACAATTCTCGTTATATAGGTTCTTGAGTAAATACTGTGTTTGAAAACATCGTGGCCAGATTTTGGATTTCAAAACTATATTATCTGCATCATACATTTTTTAACACCCACAAATTTTTTTTTTTTAATATCGTGCAAAGCTACACGAGCGTTATCTGCACTAGCTATCCCTAATTTAGCAGTGTAAGACTAGAGGGAAAGCAGCTAGTCATAACCATCCACCGCCAACTCTTGGGCTACTCTTTTACCAACAAATAGTGGGATTGACCATCACATTATAATGCCCCCATGGCTGAAAGGGTAAGCAAGTTTTGTGGGACGGGGATTCGAACCAGCGATCCGCAGATTGCGAGTCAAGCGTCCTAACCACCTGGCCATCACAAAATTTTATTTAATGATAAAATTCATGCTATTTCTGTGTATGATATTTTGTATTATACACTACAAAGGATAAAGGTGTGAAAGTAAGTACAGAAGTTTATATCCATCAATCAGAAAATAAGTTGAGTTGAAGCCATTCACAAACATTTTCCTTTAATTTTATGCACTTGAATTCTCATGCTTAAAGAATTTGCTTAAGTGAGAAAAATTCATTAACCAAACATGCACAGGCTCAATTCTTTGGACTGACCCTGTATTAGAGAAGGAATTTACTGTGTGTATCTGTGTATACAAGTCTGTAGTACACAAAAAAAAATCAAATTTGTTACAAAAGTATTTGCATTTAAGATATCTCTGATTTGAAGACATCAGCCTGCCCCAGACTCTGAATAGTCAGAGTGCATGACAGTGTTCATTTGAAGAATAAAAGTACTTTTGTCCATTGTACAGTTTGCATCTTGCATTACCATAACCTCTAGAACCTCTAAAATGTATATTGTATCTGATATTCACTTTTCTCTACCTTGAACTGTTGCTAAATCAATATTGTAGGGTGAAATGAATAACTGATAACTCTGCCATGAAATGCATAATATCAAGTTGAATGCCACATTGTAAAAGTTTGTGGCACGTGTACTTTGACTCCCAGCCATGCAAACAGGGTTAAATATGAAGTCGAAATAACGATTTACAAAATCCTATACCCCAAATGCTTTCAAAAGGCAGACCTTTCTTCTTATTATTCATTTTCCATTCACCTCTGAAAAATGAAGGCTTAACTTCCAAAAGTGCTTGTTTTCTTTTTTTACTTAATGAGTTACAATGCAACTTCTGTAAACCAGTCACCCATGGAACCATTACATTTGGTTGTTTTTACAGGGGTCAGTGAAAGGTTATCTACACATCAATGATATTTCTAAAGAAATTTTGTACAACTAGCTCTTTAATAAAATTGATTTTGTCATCAAGCATTAATTCTACACAGTAAGACAAACTGTGAAAAAGAAAAAAATTTTAAAAAAGGAAGTAAATGTAGGATGGCTAATATCAATCCTTTAAAAAAATGCAAACAAAATAGTAGGGATGACATTTGCTATTATATAGGGATGATACAAATGCCATCTCTACTATCTTGCTTGCATTATTTTTGAAGGATTGATATTAGCCATCCTACATTCAATTCCTTTTTTTAAAAGTTTTTGCTTTACTTGTTTGGTTTTTTTTTAATGCAGTGTTTCAATAGACATAGGAAGGTTGTATTTATAACCAAGTACTAAATACATTGAGGTTCCAACTATAGTATTTACTGTCTATCTATTATTGGCTGGTAATTCTTGTTTCATCTTGTACTTAAGCTTTTTAAAGGAACAACAAATTTCTGTAAGAAAGCTAACATCAAGGGGGTAATGGTAACATCATTTTCACAAGCATTATGATATATTTTTTACATTACTATTAGTTAATAATACTTATAAAAGCAGATACTCCGTTTCAAACTATGTCACCTCAGTGAAATTGGCTGACACTGTTGTTTTGGTTTTTGAGTTATCATGTAATAAAAAAGCAGCAGCAGAAAAAAGGAGAAATGCAAACTTTTCGCTATGATATTTACAGACATTCACAGAACTTGTGATTCAGTAATTACATAGATATTGTTATAAAAGGAAACATTGTATAGCATTGTCAAGTTTTGTTGACCTATTGAGGAGATATTTAAAATACCAATTCGATGAACAATCTGAGCCATTCCTATATAGGCAGTGCTACCACCTGCCTGACACTCTTCTAAATCTTTTATTACTTTTAAAAACATGCATGCAACAAAAGAGCAAGACCTTAAAAGTTTACAAAGTAATACTATAAAGTTGACAATAGTGGTCATTACCCAGTTCACCTGAACAAAGGTCAGAAATAGAAAAGAAGCCCCAGAAAACAAATTCTTAAAAATTTACTTTAAAATTTTGACACTGTTCTTACAAGACAATTTATATACATATTGAAATATTACATAACTAACAGCAATGTTAAGGGTCAAAATAATCACTTGCTTAGTCATTAACTCTGGAATTAAAGAAAGAGAAGAGTGAAAATATTTCAAACAAAAAATACATAAAATATGACTAAAAAGACAGGTTTAAGAATGACCATGATCATTCACACAACTATAAAACTTACTTCATCTAAAAGCTCTTGTTTTTCCTCTGCAAACCTCTTTAACCGTACATCTGTAAGAACAAATAAACCATATTTTCACATAAATGTTATATTTGAATTTACTGTAAAAGCTTAAGTAAAGTAAAATTTTATTCATCAACACTTAAGTTATTAAGAGTAAATAATACACTCTGTCCAGTTTTTCTTAAAACTTTACACAAGTTAAAAATAACTAGAGAATAACAATTACAGCAATAGAAAGGAACAAAATAATTTCACAATTTTGAAACCTGAGAACAAAGGCATGAGAAGAGTTGCAGACTTGTGTAAGCCATATTGTATTACTTTTGGAATTCTGTCTTCCCAATCCAAGTATTTAAAATATTCCATTTATTATTTTACCCTAAGGTAATTAATATGTATGATTATTGTTAGCATTTTTATTTTTTCTCTTTCATTGGTGTGGGTCACGGCTCAAATGAATCATATTCTATGCACATAGATCTATGTGTGGGAAAGTACAGTAGCATAGCACATAAAATGGATTTATATCATTGTAACCTACAGGTCTGAAAAACAAATAGAACTAAAACCTTGTTATGAAAATAGCTTTAATGCAGCTTAAAGTCCTTTATGTATTTTATTATACTACTAATGAAATAAATCAATTAACAGGCAAAATTCAGCTCTGAATTTTGAAGAATCAAAACCATAATATTATGCACAGAAACACAATTAAACACACAGCAATGTCTTATTTTCATTCACTAAATACATGGTATAAAAACATTCCTTAATGATCCAATTTTTGGATAAGAAAAATTCTAATAAATTGAATGAGACCCATAAGCACAAATTTATAAATTTTCAATAAAATTAGAAATAAAACTTAAATAGGTAAATGCTTAATGATACTTGAGTCAACTTTAGAGAAACTTCACCTACATTTTAATGTGTTTATCTAAGTAAATTCCTATGCTGGTGAAGTTATGTTTAGTTCTCTAGTTAAAACTGAGTATATACCAATAGTTTTTTTACAGTTTAAAAAAGCACTTATTGAAAGATTAAACATCCAATAATAATGCAACCAAACACTTAATTAATCCTTGCAATGCTAAGTAATACTGAGTTAGGTTGTATGTCTACTCTGTGTAGCAATAACATTACTTTTTGAATAGTAAATTAAACCACTAGAATGAAAAGGTGAAAAAGAAGGAAATATGAAAGAATCATAAGTTTGTTTAAACCACTACCTTCACTCAGTCTTAAAATCAAACTCGGCAAGTACTTTAACATTTTCAGAAATGCCAGGTTGGTCCATCAGCTAACATATTCTTAGAATAGCATTTCCATTAACTTCAAATACTTATAGATGGGTGCAAGACACTATCTATGCACATGTTCAATTAAAATAAATTAATCTGACTCATGTAGTGTTTGGGAAGTTTATTTAAAGTAGACAGTTTTAAAAGATGAGAACATTTTTATACACATAATTTACCCTCTATGCTACAGTTATAGTTAATACACCTTAACCCCAGAATGCCAGCGTAAGGCCATTACGACTCCATATCACCTGGTGTTTATAACTGAAAATTTAATGGTGGCATTCTAGGGTTAAATATTTAAAACTCCAAAAACTTCTCCAACTTGATTTTATGGTCTTTACAGAAAATAAAATTCAACTAAAACATTCTTAAGTTTATACTGACTTCAAAAAATTTTAAAAAGGCTAATTCTATACAAACAAGCCATAAAATACCACACAAACATTTAGAAACAAGAGAAAAATACTGTTCAATTTCATATTACCTACCAATTGATAAAAACAAATGATGGTATCAATATCAGAATTTTCAATGTGAGTACAATAAAACATGAACTAATTAGTCAGAAAGGCATATTTGGGGGATAACAAACATTAACAGCATTATTCAATGACTTTTCTGACTATTTTGTAACATGCTAAATTTAAAACAGATTAGATTTCACCCAGCTTTAATAAAAAGGAGGGGGAGTTCAAGATAAAGCTTGAGAACTTTTATTTTCACCAAAGAGCAATGGTGTATTAACAATTATATTGTTTGGTGTAAAACTATTTCAAGTTTCTAACCCAATTTGGCAAGGCTTGTTATTTGTTAGAATTTGGAATGCTCCTTTTCATTCTTGTAAAAATAACATTTCATTTTTAAGTGAAATCTTCATCTATTGATATAGTATGCAAGTCTACCCAATGTTTTCGCAGCCCTGCTGCTTCCCTTTGAATACACACAAAAAAGAATGTCTGAACACAAATAGAATAAGTTAAACGAAGCAGTTCCATATAAATACAAATGCTCTAACATAATTCTTCAATAATATTTTGTGCTTCATTTTAGCCTGGAGTCAATGAAGAGGGAAGACCAGCCCCAAAACCATTTTAAATCAGTGGAGTGAATCAAAACCAAAGATAAATTAGGTAACACAAGATATTTTATTAGAAAACAAATTACATAATGACCGTAATAAATATAAACAATGAGATTGAACTTGAAAAATAAGCCAAATCTAGTTTAACTTCAAAATACAAGTAGTAGTTTCTCAAGTTTATTACCCTTTTCCTAATTACATAAATTTATAAAATACAAACTAGCCACATCATTTAATATATTAACTGAAAGGTATTTTTAAGTACTTACTTATTAATTTTTTATTGTTTAAAGAATCAAAACTTATGATATTATATTTATGTATGTAAGACTGATCTGCATATTTATCTCACAGAACAGATGAAGGATGACTGAACTCAAAAGTTTACCCAATGAACCTTCTCCAGCTTGTTCTAATAACTGGGCAGCTTCCTGGGAAACTAATGCAGCTCTGCCAACAGTTTTAGGAGATGAACTGTCTGGGGTGCTTCTCAAACTATTGCAATCATCATCACCATTCACCATGATTTCTTCTTCTCCAACTAAAACCAGTCCATGTTCCTGTAAATGTCAGACGTTTGCAGTAAAATTGTCTTCTGGAAAAAATATGTTGGTTTCATGTTCTTGCAAATGTTAAATATTTACAGATTTAATTTTCTTAACCCTACAATGCCAGCATGAGGTCACTATGACTCCATACAACTTTGTGTTAATGACTGAAAATTTAACGCTGGATTTCTAGGATTAAGAAAGACTAATTAGTTGTTCCTGTAAGTGCCTAATATTTAAAGTAAATATACTTTCTCTTAAAAAAATGTTCTGCATATTCTTTTAAATGCTTGGTATTCAAAAATGTTTTCTGCAAAAATAATCATGTTACGTGATTTTGTAAATGCCAAGTGTTTACAATAAAATTACTTTCTATACCAACAAGAAGCACTCTATTTTCACTAAAGCTAAGTGTTTAGAGGATATTTGTCTGAAATCACCACTAGTTTCAAATAAAACACTAACAGCTTAAGATTAAAATTTAATTGTTTATTTTCAAAGCAAAGTCACACTGGGCTATCTGCTTGTTCATTGTATTGAATTTAACCCCAGAATTTAGCATTGTAAGTCTGTAGACTTACCACTGTCCAATCGAGGGGACTAAAGATTGATATAAAGAAACTTACTAAATAAGAACTTCACGTATAGGACATCTATGTCAATGTTATGTGTTATGAAAATCAAAACATTGCACATGCAGTACTTCCATTTTATAACACAAGACATAATGTAATGTATAGCACACTTAAAACTGAATAAACAATTAGATTGTAATATTTCCATATGTTACTTTGATTGTGCAACTGTTATAGACCCTCAAGCTTATCAGTATGACACCAGGTGGCATTTGTGCATGAATTAACAAATAACGCTAAAAAAAGAAAAAATGTGTTTAAGTAAGTAATGTTTTTTTATTTTCTGAGTTGGTTAGTTATGTTATGAACGGTTTCAGAACAAACTACAGGATATGTTTAACATTTAAAACTACATCTTTAATTTTTTCTTCATATTTATCAAGTAATACTTATATACTTTTGACAAATTATTAGAGTTTAACATAATCCAATGCTATTATTATAACAATACTGCTGACAAAACTGAAAATTTTCTCTTTCTCTATCACAGAAATAAGTCTTCAACTTCTTGAACTGTGTTGTGTATGTGAAATTCAAAACAATGAACTTTGGCTAGCCTTCTGACGTTCCCCAATGAGATTATTCTGATTAATGTTTTTTTAATGCTACATTGTCATACTGCACATGTACTTACACTTAACTCAAACTAATCTTAGTGGCTCCAGATATCTCCACTAAAAACTGTCTCTACAGCATTAATACGACTTAAATGTTTAAAACTGAGAGGAAAAAAATGGCTCTCAAAAGAATGTAAATATATATATATATAGTTGATCATCTTTATAACTTTTATATATGTTCTTTTAGACAGATATCTTCATGCTACTTACTACTGATTTAAACATATTGTCTATATTAATTTTATAAATGTCAGATCTTTCATTGTAACAAATTCTACAGCAATTCAACTAAAAGTCACAAGTGTTCCAAAAATACTTTTCAAATTAGTCCATTCCATTGGATGAATCAAAAAGGTATTTTTCATCTTTTTTGTTGTTACAGTTGTATTTTAGCATTCCAGATATGAGCTTAGAATGCATGTGTTTCTAAGTCATAAAAAATTCTAAAGCTTATTTGTTTATGTTTAATTTGTGAGCCATAAAAGAAAGTAGGTATTTCAAATTTATTTCATTTATCTTGTTTACTAGCCAAGTTCATAGTAATGTATTGCTGTTATTAGAATGCAGACTTATCGGATCTTTTCTATATTTATAACTCATACAATTTTCATTAAGGATATTTTCTAAGTAATTATCAAATAAACAATACAAATCTGATTGAGTTTAGAAATATACACAGAGAGAAATATAACTCTGACGTGAATCTACTCTTTGCAAACCATGATGTAAACTTTTAAAATTTTTGGGAGGCAAGAAGAATATGGTTTACATTAAATATTCACTGTATGCAATTAAGTTCTTGAACAAGGAGAAAAGTATCCAAATTAAACATTCAAAATTGTTTGCTATACTGTTCCTTTTTAATGCTAAAAAAGGGTTTCGCATATCATGCTTAGCAATCCATAAAAACTTTTAAAATTGTTTATAATTTGTCTCCATTTATACATATACATTTGGTTACAGGTTAATAGCCTACACCCATCACCTACAACTGTAAATTTATTTGAAAAAAGGTAGTCTGCCATGAAAATAATTAACGACGAGTAGTTTTATTTATCACACTTGTTAAAATTTACAAAAAGTACTCTTATTTGTTTTTTTAGAGAGAGATGATCTTCAACATATTCATAAACAAAACAATGATTAAGGTTTATATAAAGCCAACCTACATTCGTTAGAATAAATCAATTTATGGAATTAGTGCTTGCTCAAGATGGTAAACCATTCCAATACACTCACCTCTATTAATTCATCTCTCTGCCTTAAACTCTCTCGTAGAAATTCTATTTCTTCTTTAATTTCCTTAAAATCCCTATTTAGCTGATCATACGCCTGATGAAAGAAAGCTTTACCAGTAAATCAAATCAACTCATTGCACATTTAAAGAAGTCAAGCCAGTTGATTAAAGATTAATAATGCCTTAGATGTGACAGACAGTTTACAGGAAAGTATGATGTGGATATGTCACCTGAATATCATCAATACTGAAGAGACCTTATGTTTTTGCCTTTCCAATACTACAAAATTTATAATGTACACATATCAAGACATAAAAGTTTTCTCTTCCATATTGATTATATTTATTTACAGGTTATCAGTTACAATATCAGCAACCATCTTAACCCTTTTGCAAAAGGTACCCCTTTAAATCCTTTTCTGCGCATGTCAGTATGTTACATTCAAAACTTACTTAAACACCTTTACTATTAATTTATGTGAATTATTCATCTCGACACAAGTAAACGGTGCCCTCGAGGCATATTACAGTTACTTTGGGAGACATGCACAACCCTTTGGAAAATTTTCATTCACCCCTAAGCTTTGAGAACAGATGCAAAGTATGATGTATATTTAAAAATGTTTAAATCTTTCAATTATGTATTTTAATACATAATTAACTAAAATATAATAGTAAGACCTAAATACAATTTAAACTGTATCTCTAACTATAACACATTTAGGTAAGAAACAACCATAAGTGTTGTAGTCGATCAAGCAGCCAACAATACTATAGTCAGTTACATGTACACCGTGATGATAACTGCAGGTCAATTTCAAAATAACTATTGTTAGATTATAGTGTAAAATGAGCTCTTCCTAATGACTGTACACATGTATGTTACATCTACATGTAACCTATAAAGCTTGAATGTAACACGGTGACTTGTGCAGAAAAGTGTTTAAAGGGTTAAACTGTTTCTATCTGTGGACAAACTGACAATTAATTAAGGACATCTGAATTCTTAGAACAAGCAGAATACTGCATCAGCTGTACAACAACTGCTACCGTTACATCAATACACTATGAACTTTGAGTAACAAAATATAAAGCATTTTGTCAATGGTGGACAATTTTGCCATCTGTTGAAAGAGTAGAAAATAAAACAAAATATATAAAATACTATTATTCATGAGTTGAGTCAATAAGTTCATTTCTAACATGACCCTCGTTTGGGCCTTTATTAAAGACACTTTAATGTTTCAATAAAATGATAAAATGATTTTGTTGATATCCCTCTTTTGGTAGTCACTGTCTCATACAAGTATTTCAGTGTCTTCCCACATGAGGTGTTGAACAGTGGAACCTAAACCTTGAGAGTTATATAAAAAATAAACATCAGCAGAATATCTGATCATCAGAATCTTTAGCATTCTGTTTGTCTTGATTTTGATGTGTTGATAAATATGTTGTGTTTGTTTGTATTTTAGAGCAAGGTTTTTTCTTCTACTTTGTTTTTTTTTTATTCCCTCAATCAAAATAGTTTGGGGGTATAGCAATGGGATTATCCATTTGTCTACCCGTCCTTTTTTTTAGACATTTACTTTTGACATGATAACTATAGTTCTAAATAGTAGATTTAATCAAACTTCATGGGTCACTACCCTTGAGAATGGAGAAGAACCCTACTTGTTTTTTTTTGGTTTAAAAGCTAAAGGTCACCATTAAAAAAATAGAAACTTAGTTTCTATGTAGAAAGAAAACATAATCATTTTAACTTAGAATTGCAAAATATTTTTAATATTGACTTTTTAAACCAATTTTTCTGAACAATTTTTGCACTGAATTACTTGCTTGTGGGTCTAATAACTTTGTTGTTGGTTACAGGATTTCCAATATCATAAGTCACATGTGAAAAACATTTCAATAACAATATAATTAATATTCAAATTAATGTCACTAATTAGGGTTGAGGCCCCAAAGTATTTTCACACAGAAACTAACTACTCTACTAAATTTCTTTGATCAGTTCTTTACATTAAGTGTTGTAACTGGCAAAAACCATAAAGTCACTCAATTTGATGCCGGACTCACTGATAGTGAATACATATTTTGCCATAAAATTACATAAATAAACAATTGATTAGATGATTCAAAATTCCTGGTTAAATTCACAAATGCTTAAGTAACTTGACTCTTTGTAGCACTCTCTGAAAATTGACTCAGCATTTTGAAAATAATTATGATCACAGACATCTATATTATAAAGCAGCTGGTCTATATGGCTGTCAGTGATGAAAATTTTCTGACTTCCTGAACTCCTATCATCATGAAACTTTCAGGGTGTTTGGGTAAAACCCAAATCACTAGGACAGCTCAAAGTACATGTTAGATAATATACTGAAAATTGTTACACTAATATGAAGAAGCTGATGATACTGGTAAATTTCTAAAAACATTTATGCTAGTATTCAGTAGACTTACAAGATGAAGCCAATTACACAAGTACAACACTTTGTGTGGGAATATTTGCTTGTCTGTCTAACAGATTTAGGTAGGTTTACAATCCAGTTTAATTTCTATTGATAAGGTGTCTGAAAATATCTTTACAGCTTAAATGGTTTATAAAGATCTTTTTTTGGATGAGTGAAATTTATTCTTTCAAAATATAATACACAATTTCCCTGATAATCTGGAAGTCCTAGTGAGAGCTGTATATTACTAAAAAATGGATTTCCTCTGTCTTTCTATTTTTATTTC
>NW_013665736.1:187870-199973 GCF_000517525.1 Limulus polyphemus | reverse complement strand
AGCTTAAATGGTTTATAAAGATCTTTTTTTGGATGAGTGAAATTTATTCTTTCAAAATATAATACACAATTTCCCTGATAATCTGGAAGTCCTAGTGAGAGCTGTATATTCTAAAAAATGGATTTCCTCTGCTTTCATTTTTATTTCAGCAACTTTTGACAAGATATGTTGACATTGTAGTTTCTATATATAAATATCCATGTGTATTATTTCATTATGTTACTAATAGAATTACTGAAATGGGGGATACAAATACAAAAAAGATCTTTGAAAATTTTCTGTAAGAAAATGTGAATTTAGTTGCACAGTGAAGATACATATGTAATCCAAACTGAGAAGACATGAAAAATCTTGAAAAGTTAATAATAAGGTTCAATAAGTTGCTTTATCAAAACACATTCTTAGAATTTCTCTAAGATGATCCTCTTAGATATTTTGATAAATAATTCAACAATCAATACAAATATCTTACCCTTGACTTGTCTTTGTGTTCTTTCTGTATCTGTATAAAATTTTCTTCCAATTCTTCTATTTCATCTTTTAAAGTGTCTACATTATAAGTGAGGGTAGATTTCTCATTGTCTAGTTGGGCATTACTAACCATGGCCTTTTTGAACTTTTCTTCTAGGTCCTGTAATTGATGCTAAACAAAGTAAAAATTACTAATTTGTCAGTAAAAAAATGTACCAGTGCAAGCATATGATTCTTGTTAAAATAAAAGACCAGGTTAATGTGTAATTTACAAAAACTAAACATGTGAATGAATCTTCAACAAGTATAGTCCAATTTTTATATATTATGCTCTTTTATATGATACCTATGTATGTATTTTGATTATATCTAATTGTAAACAATACGTACACTTTATTCAAATACATAAATTAAACTTCATACGTTAAATCACTTTAGAGTCTGACTCAACTTAAAGTGTTATTTTTTGACACAACACTAATAGTGGCTATTGGTTGTTTCAGTGCTTGTCAAAAAGACTAATTTTTTTTATTGTGACACCTCTTACATTTGTTGTGAGTTTCATTTTAAGAATTAAAAAATAAAAATCATATTAAAGTAAAAGCCTAACGTTAAATATACCCTAAGCATTTCTGGGCTGTTTTACAAAGAATTAATTTTGCTATGCACAACTTTTTACATTATTTTAGCTTAGATCTATAAACAAACTTACTTTTAATTAAAAGTTCTTAATAATGTACTTGACAACAAATACAACTAACAGAATTTTCAAAAGTAATTTTGAGAAAAGTACAGATAGTTTAGGCTATACATAATTAAAACACTTGACTTATAGTAATTCTTTCTTTACAACCTTTGTTCAATGAAAAAAAGCTTTATAATCATAAATCTAAGTGAAAAATATTTTTGTATAAATTATATTAAAACACATAGAAAAACATGATTTTTATTACAGCAAGAATAAACTTTAGCTTCTTAATACATATTTTTGTATAAATTATATTAAAACACATAGAAGAACATGATTTTTATTACAGAAAGAGTAAACTTTAGCTTCTTAATACATATTTTTAATCCTAAAATCATGAGTCAATCATGCAGAAACTGTCATGCTTCAGTATCAACTATGAAGAGGAAATTGCTAGATCAATTTTTCAAATAAAACTTTACATAATTTTATGGTCTGATCTCTTGCTTTGCTGAATGCAGTAATACTCTCAACACGTTGTTTTGATGTTAATGAAAAGTCTTCCCAAAGTAAGACTACTTCTGCCCAGGGTCATTCAACTTTGACCTTGTTTCGCACTCTAAGAATGGTTTCAACATATTCACAACATCTAGGGTATTTTACACACTTAGTAAAAACAACAACACACGTTCTTTATGTATTTTTTTATCACCTGACAAGTATTTTATTCTTATAATTCCTTCTCCTTTACAGTTTGCTTGTCCTCTTCTAACTAGATTTTCATGTTTTGATGACTTCTCTTTCTGATCATTTTAACTTCAATAGGAAATTCATCATGACTGCATACACAATGTTTGCATTCATGTAAACATCACACCTTTCAACCTTGCAGTTACAACTGAGACTAGAGTAAATATAACTTCCCAACATTTTCCCAGTTTAGTAATAAAAATAGGTTTTCTATAGATAATTACTTTACAAAAGGCAATAGACTTCCACCAAAATCTTGACAATCTTCACATGACGATTTATCTGAAAGAGGTGAACCACTAAGCACAGAAGTTGTATTGTTTGAAAGCTCCAATACCGAGTTATTATAGAAAAGCCATTTTAGTGCTTTTTAATCATTTGCCAAATACTGTGATGACTGAAATATAAACTCATTTCTGTATGACTAACTCCAGATTTTATGGTTAAATTAATCCTACCTAATAACTGTTGAAAATAAACTTGTGATAGCTGGATCAAACACTACTGTAACCAATGCCTCCTAAAATTACTTATAACAGGTTTTGTATATGAAGAAGACTCTGTATTTAAGCTACAGTGAATAACCATTCCATCTAATAACTTAATACTGATTTAACAACTAAGACTGATAAGGAGCCTCAAAGTAGCCACTAAAATTTGAAAAAATCTTCACTCAATCAATATCCTAAATTACATCTTATAGGATTTTTAATCTTATCTGCTGTCAACCTTTATATAACACTTTGTGAGGCTGTTTTCTAAAGCACATGTGGTTTGAATTAAAAACTTGTCACATTTTTAATGCTCTACATGTACTTAACTTTCATACACAGAAAAAAACAAGCTTTTCTCTCAGACTCTTCATGCAGGTTATAATTTATAAAGCTATTCAATTTTTTAGGACAAAGTGAATGAAAAATTAACAAACAGATAAGTTACATAGATATGCATTAAATAAACACACACACATATTTTGTATCTGGTATCGAAGGCTACAAATTTTAGTACAAGTGCTTACAAAAATAAATCTCAAGTGCTGTTGTATAATGTACATATGTATGGTGTTGATATTTAACACTTCATACAAAAGCTCTTTACATCATACAGTAGGTTTAAGTAAGGAATATGCTATGTTACATTCAGTTAAGTTATTCATTACACCTACTCAAGTATGCAGAACAGTTTTAAGGCCACAAATTAAATGTATTTCCTTTTACTATTCTAATAAACGAAAAAAATCATACAAATGAAACTCTTAAATCTTACCAATAGGTAAGTCATAGGAATTACAGCAAGAAAAAGTATTTCAAACCTTAAAGACCTTGATGTTTTTGCTTTACACTGGTTTAGTCTCAAACATTTTACGTAGTCAATAAATTCAACTTCTCTCTCGTGTTTAGCTTTAAGTTTATATATTAAACTCATAAACTTACCCTTAGTTCTCTAGAATTGTCGACAGCTTCTGTGGAGTCTTCACTGCTCCGTCTTGAACTTGTAAAAGAAGGTGTTCCAGACATCAACGACCTTCCCTATTTGGTAGAAAATGTGATTTACAAGATGATACAAGTCTTACGATATTATTAGCTAATAAACCAGGTATTCTGATTCAAAGATAATCTATTTTTGGGTTTTTATTAAAATGTAGCCTTGAAACATGTAGTTTTAAAATAATAACCCCTCTAAATATTCTGTAAACTATATGTCACCGAGTCTACATGTACAATGTAACTACGCTTTAAACAATTCAGTCTACCTCGAGTTGTTTTCATATTACAACATGAAGAGTTGAAGTCAGAATCTTCAAAGAGTTTCTTTCAACTTAAAAGTCTGTGTTTACATTGTTAGGCTACCATTTTGAATAATCAAAATGTATTTAAAATCACATCACTCCATAGAAATAACCTACCTTTTATACAAAATTTCAAACTAAGAAAGAATTAGGTAGTGGATATTTATGAGAATTCCTTTTATCATGTTATAAATCTGCATGTATGTCACATTTAACTAACTGAATGTGATTCTTTAAAACAAAAACTTTCAAACTTTGTAAGATGTATTTTCACATGATTACAGTTCAGAAATGTACCCTAAATATTACAGAGTATTAGGCAGTGTAATGACAACTTGCTTATAGATCAATTTCTTGAGTGGTGCCACATATCTTGCACACGTGCTTTTATATATGATATCACACATTAGATATTTCTTGTGTTTCATTAGCCATCACTAAAAAGTTGCTTTTTAATATTTCTGACCGTTGAAAAATTAGTTAAACCAAACTTCAAAAATTTAGTATCTGTGAAATGGATCTAGGAACAGAAGACTCTAATAAGAGCTTTACATGAACTCAAGTCTTCACACTATTACAATCAATCACCAGTTGTTTCAGTCTTCCATAAATATTGTTTATGTTCACATACTTATTTATAGTAAATATAGCTATGTAATTAATTATAAAAATATAATCATCAATGATATAATGAGTCATTTTGGGAAGGGGACTAATTTTGCTGTACACGTATGCACAAATTGTATTTTCAAATTATAATATAATAGTTTAAAACTCACATGCAGAAATTAACACATACATACGCAAGTAAAGGCATCTTTATAGCGTGGTATAAGAATACATTAAAGTCCATCAAATCACTATATTTTTATCTTCTGTAGCTAGTTGGAGATGATTTTAGTTTTATTCTCCATTATACATCTTTCTATTGAAGCATATTCATTACGTATAAGTAATCAAGGGCTAGATCCATGTTCGCAGATACATGAACTTGAAATGTATCTAAACAAACATGAATTCTAAATTTTTAAAGGATAAATATAAAGTTGGTAGCAAAAGAAAAATAAATAATGCACATGTAAATTCCCATCTGGCAATTTCAATTTGTAAGTTTTTACTCACCTTCATGTATTCTTACCTCCACCTAAAGTATACATAAGACTCACAAGTTAGTTTAAAGTTTCATATTTAATTTTATTTTGTACTATTTCAAAAATATATTTTAAAGTGTTTTTAAACTTACTAAAGTAGGTGAACATCTTTTCAGTTGAAAATACACATCCAAGTACAATTTCAGTTTTAAACCTTTTTTTTCCAACAAGCCTTTCATTAGAAAACAAAGTTAGCAAAACATTGTTGCTTCTTTTATAATTTATATACAAGTCAGCAACAACCTTGCTCAAAGTATTCATTTTTGTACACACCAATGAAACTTGAAAATCTCTAATCATTTAAAACATATTGCAAGTTTAATTTGCTCATGTATTTACTTATATCTCCATACAATATACAAAAATATTAACAGTGTAAATTGTTCATTTTTAGTGCTAACCTCTCGACTAGGCCTCCCCCGCACTGGGTCACTGAGAAGTTCATAATGTCTATCACTCTGTTGATCAGCCTACATTGTGAAGAAGTCAAACATTAAACATTTGGCAACATAAAACAATAATTTATGTTTAAATCTTTCAGTACAATTATAATATCTTTCATACTGAATGAGATAAAGTTTTTTAAAAACACACAAAATGAAGACTGTAGAAGTTTTGCTTTTACAAAGTCTGAATGTTGAAATTGACACACACACACAAACACATAACTTCACGTCAGAACCAAGTTATTTCATACAATGACTCACTTTACTGTTATCCTTACATATATCAGTGCTAGTAAGTGTAATTTATTGGACAAACCATCCATTTACAAAGCCGTTAGGAGTCATTCCTTTTTAAAGTTGATGCACTTTTACTTTTTTATCATTCTAGTCCTAATCTGGTGTTGTCATGATAACTTTCTTGACAGTAAAACAGTACATCCTTTATTCATTCAAACTGATTTGTTTTAGTGTTCTTTCCATTACCTCTTTTTGTTGCTTCTCCAATTCTCGCATTCGAATTTCTCGAGCTTCAGCACGAGCCTGCCTTCGTGCAGCTAGTCTGGCCTCTGCCTGCAAATTGAAGATTCAACTGATTGGTTACTAAGAATAACCATAAAATCACTTGACTTGCAACAGTATTGCAAAAATCTAGTTCCAGGTAAACAGAACTGAGAAATTTATTACAACTATATAGTCGGATGCCACCATTTCCATCTAACGACATAAGTACAACATTCAACACTATAAAAAAAATCTTTAAGAATGTCCAAGAAATTGTATATTTGAATTATAAGTTTATATTTTTTCATTATAAATGAAACTCTCAAAAGTGCTCATGCAGAAGATGGTTAAGCTACAATTGTAAACTTTCTGTATGCGTGATTCTGATACTACTTGTGGTTTTTATTTTGATATACATTGTGCATATAAATAAATATACATATATATTTCCACACACATCTAAATTATAAGTCATCCATTTTTATGGCTTCCAAGACTAATTTCTTTGTAATTTTTAAATTGAAAATATACATCATTTAAAAACCTTTTAGAATTATTGAAAATAAAATAATGAAAATTACAAAACTCATTTACATTATACATTTTTTTTGTTCCTTAGAAATTGTGTTTACAGCTTCATTATCAAAATATTTATGCTGTATAATGACTCACATTATCCATTTCTCATTGTTACAAGTCTCTTATTGTGCTGTTTGTACTGAACGACTCAAAGTGTTGTTTAAATAACTTTTTACCCCCCTTACAAAAAGCATGTATTTATCATGCACTAATTCCTCACTACATATATTCCTCTGGTCAAGTAAACCTCAAAATTCTGCATCACAGTTAGAAAACAAAACCGAACTGACTTATAACATTCAATATATCACATAAAACAGTTAAATCAGTTGAGGTTTGCTCTGGTTTTACAATAAATTATAACATCGAAGAAGCTTTCTGTTAAGGGCTTTATCATAACTTCTTGCAGTCTAAAAACCAGAAGTCATTTAAACTGCATGCAAAATGTGTATAGGCCTCATCAAGGATGACAGGCCATCAACACATCATCAGCCAGTTCTATAGATTTCCCCACTAATGATTCAAAACTAGGGTTCACGTTTGGCTGTGTAGCAAAAGGGCGCCAGAGAGTTCGTAAGTCGTTGACATTATTCATCAGGGGATAAGGTTGCTGCTATAACATGGCTCATCAGCAGCCGCATATGGTTAAGCCAGGGATCCCTCAAAGTAATAATGGAAGTAACTTCGCCAAATAACGACACGAAGTTGGAGTGCATATGTATACATACTTTCCTAACGATGTCAATATTCGAAGCTATTTTCAGCTTTCACAGCTCTGACGAATGATCCAAATAACTTCGCAAATCTACTGTAAACAAAATCTTGTCTTTGAGTCGGAAGTTCAAATAAATATATAATTTTTTTCAGGGCAAAAATAGTAATAAGCGCATCGCATTCGCGTAAAGCTACATTACGTAGCTGATCCATGATGATGGAAAAACACGTAGATTCAAGAAGTCTTCATATAAATTAATGAAAAAGCGCTCGGGTTATAGGGTTTTTATTCATTACGTAGCTGATAATATGGATTCTCGATACTGTCATTATTTAGTCTACTTGCTGTTACGGAGCTATAAGGTGCAATAAGATGTTTACATTTGCATGCTGTTCTAAAATTATGAAAAATGATAGGTTTTCTTCGTCATTTATACTTCTAGCTAACTTCCCACAAGTTTTAAAATACGGTGCTAGTATCAGCAAATATGGCCTTTGCGTCATGATCAATCATAAATAATAAGACCCTGAAAAAAATTTCAAGTAAATAAACAACACTACATCGCCCAAAGATTTTTAATTTCAAACAATGAATTAAGACCACTTTTTTCTAACCCTAAGGAAGTGACCTTAATGAAATTGGTATTTAACAATCCACAATTACTGCACACATACTAATATGGTACATTTTTAAGTGCAATAACATCGCGATCACTACTAGAAAGTGATTATCAAAAAGTTCAAAGAACAACTAAAAAAATTCAAGCGCTTGCGAAAAATAGTATCCTCGTGAAAGAAAAAAAAACACTTTTCAAAAGTACACCAGTTCAAAGTTAGCTTTTGTACTTTTATCAAACAGAAAGTAATTTACTCTATAAAGTTATTAGAACTATGTATTAACATCCAGATGTAAATTAAACATGGGGTATATCAGGTTGAGTAGATTTTTCTTATAATTAATGCCTTACAATAGAGACGAGAAATATAAATATAAAAATGTCTGAAAGCAGGCAAGTGGGATTCCGTAGATATCATTAAAGTTGAATGGGATAAAAATATCCATTTGCTGAAAAGCGGTTCTACACCGCGCTGTTGTGCAAGATTAAGGGAGGCAACGTGCAAAAAATAAATGATTTCATATTGCAGGTAACAATAAATTACAAAAACTAGAGGGTTGAGTACGCTATATTAAAGCGATTTTGAATATGCAGATCAGCAAGTCACGTGACAACTACAGCCAATATAAAATCGCGGTGGAAAGACCTGTATCAGAACAACATTTTTACATTATTTGGCGATCGTGAATAGTGTTATCCTATCGAAAACTGACCATTTTTTTTTAAAAGGGCATGTGAAAGCCCTTTCTAATGCAAAATACTGATACCATCATATCACAAAAATGTGTTCAGATTAGGGATTTAGAACTATCGAGATGGGAATATACCTTAAAATTAATTGCATTGGAAAACAAAAGAATATGAATCAACTTGGGGATTTCGGAATTTTCCATAAAGAAACCTGAAACAAGTCGTATCCTACCCATGGTAAATAAAGTGTGATATCTTGTAACAAGCGAGAATTCACGAACATGAACTTCGCAGACAACAGTACGCAACATAATAAAGAAGGATTTCTGTCCGGAAAAGCAACACAAGTAATGTGTACACAAACTGCTTCCATGATATATCCGTTCAATATAAAATGATGGAGAATGAAACTTGGTATTCTTGCTATTCCAAACGAAGACGTAACTATCAAATTACCGGACGTAGCACCTATGCATTTCTGTGGTATTCGACTGTTGAATTGGAGGCTGAGAAACTATCGTCCTCGTACACTAGATAGCTTATGGAAAGCAAACTGGAGGGATGGTATGCATTAGATATTACTGACTTACGACGAAGCCTTTTACAATGAAAAATATGCTGCAGGACTACTACCAAAACGTACGATCGTTAGAAAGAGCATGACCGAAAGTTGCGACGTAGACTGTAAAGACGCGGTGAGGTTCCCAAGTCGTTATGTGGTTATGTCTGGCCTCAAATGGTTATCTCAGAGTGGCATGACTATCTATTTTCGCTTGGATTCTTAACTTTTTGACCGCAACGAGTTTATCAAGTTTGTTTGTTTTGTTTTTGAATTTAGTGCAAAGCTACACGAGGGCCATCTGTGCTAACCGTCCCTAATTTAGCAGTGTAAGACTAGAGGGAAGGCAGCTAGTCATCACCACCCACCGCCAACTCTTGGGCTACTCTTTTACCAACGAATAGTGGGATTGACCGTCACATTATAACGCCACCACGGCTGAAAAGGCGAGCATGTTTGGTGTGATGGGGATTCGAACCCGCGACCCTCGGATTGCGAGTCGAGCGCCCTAACCACCTGGCCATGACGAGCCGTTTATCAATTTAGCATTAACAGGAAACCTAATCTAATATATTTTAATAACATTTATTTTCCATATTTTGAAAAGCAGTTACTGCCAGTTAGTTACTTATCCAGTCTATTTTGGCTTACTTAAAAAACAAACAAACCTGATCTATTTAAATTTCACAGGATTAAACTTAGTCACCGATCTTATACATCCATGTATCTACTTCGTCCATTATTTTGTTGGTTACATGATGGCTAATAACGTAAGTCAAATATACAAAATACAGAAAAATGCCATGAATACTGTAATTAATCCCACTAATTACTGCTGGTATCTCCAGTGTAGTTTACACAGAAAATACGTGATTTCACCCAATTGTTTTGGTTAGTTAATTACAGGCCGAGTATTATAATAGGCAAGAACAACAACAACAACAAAAAAAGCGTTCAACATAATGCAGTGTGTGGACCCAACCGGTAGTGAACAGTATAAAAAGTCAGTAATCTGAAGGTTAAACTTAGAGGAATAAACTCCACATACACACAGTCATTATTTCTATAAGCAAAAAAATTAAACTTTATTCAGTATTTTTTAAACTTATTTAACACTGTACTGTTCAAGGCTATGTACTTCTATGGAGCGCTGACGTAATCAGTATAAAAGTTCTAGGACGAAACTTCATAGTGTCATGCACCCTTACAAACCACGTTCTTCGAAGGATGGATGATAAAACATAACGACGACGTTTTGCACTGTAATGGGGTCAGCCACACAACACACGAACAAACTTTACATATACCGGCGTGGTGTGGGTTACACTAAAAAATCCATATTACAATCCCCCGCCACCCCTCCTTCCAATCAAATTAAACTACAATGTAAGTAGAAGGCCATCATATCACTGCTAGGCTTTAACATTACAAACAACATATTACAATTTCAGTAAAACATTACTATTCTCAAAATATACCTTTCGGCCTAACTTCCACGTCGTTTCATTTTGTGGCGTTTGTGTTATCGCATGATTGGTGTGTTATGTATCTTGTAACATTTTACCAATTTGTCAGACATATACGCAAACTAAATTACATAAAAAAAGTGTAAGTTATTTGCAAGTATGTCGCAAATGTTAGTATTTAAAATAAAGGGTAAAAGTTACTTTTACACGTATACTCTGTTCTAAATAAAGCTCTAAAAATAGTATCTCCCTTAAGATTTACCACTGCTGAAACTAAATATATGTTTTAGCCCTGCTCAACAGCCATGATTATGATTCTTTAAACAAGTTTGTTTTGTTCTTAAGCATAAAGCTACACACTGGACAATCTGCGCTCTGTCCACTGCAAGTATCGAAACCTGATTTCTAGAGTTATAAACCCTCATACTTACCGTTTTTATATAGGTAACAAAATCATGTATTAGCAAATTATTAAGCGGTTCAAGTCTTCATACCAACCGTTTTTATACAAGTAAAAAAATTATGTAATATCAATTATTACACTGTTCAAGTCTTCATACTTACCGCTTTTATACAAGTACAAAAAATCATGTATTACCATTTATTTCGCAGCTCAAGCCCTCACAGTTTTCGCTTTTAAATAAGTTTGGTTTGTTTTGAATTTCGCGCAAAGCTACACGAGGGCTATCTGCGCTAGCCGTCCCTAATTTAGTAGTGAAAGACTAGAGGAAAGGCAGTTAATCATCACCACCCATCGCCAACTCTTGGGCTACTCTTTTACCAACGAATAGTGGGATTGGCCGTCACATTATAACGCCCCCACGGCTGAAAGGGCGAGCATGCTTGGTGGGACGAGGATTCGAACCCGCGACCGTCAGATTGCGAGTCAAGCGCCCTAACCACCTGGTGTTTTTTAAATAAGTAAAAAATACATGTAATAGCAATTATTACACTGTTCAAGTCTTCATACTTACCGCTTTTATACAAGTACAAAAAATCATGTATTACCAATTATTACGCAGTTCATAAATATAAAAAAAGCGGTCGCCCATTAACCAAGTCCATAAATAAGAAAGAAGGGGAACCTATAATGTGACAGTGTATCAAAGATGCACAATTTCACCACAATGACATCGAATCATACACTGTATAATATTGAAAATTTTCCCAAACAAAACATTTTAAACAAAGTGCCTTCTTTGGTAGGATTAGTTTAATATAAAGTAACCATGGGGTATGACTTTGAAAAGAGAGGAAGAAGGTGGGTGGAGGTAGAATAAGCAAAACAGTATGACACCATTAATGAGCAATCTCAAAAACTGTGTGATCAAGTTGTACCAAGAATCAGACTGTGCGATGAAGTTGTAACAAGAACAAACACCAGACTGTGTGATCAGGTTATATCAAAAACAAACACCAGACTGTGTGATCAAGTTGTACCGAGAATCAGACTGTGCAATGAAGCTGTACCGAGCATCAGACTGTGCAATGAAGTTGTACCGAGAATCAGACTGTGCAATGAAGTTGTAACAAGAACAAACACCAGACTGTGTGATCAAGTTGCACCAAGAACAGATCTCAGACAGTGTGCTCAAATACCAGACTGTGTGATAAAGTTGTACCAATAACTAACACTAGAATGCACAATGAAATTATGCCAAGACCAAACACCAGACTGTGTG
>NW_013665736.1:182188-187860 GCF_000517525.1 Limulus polyphemus | reverse complement strand
AATTAACAGAAATATAAGAAATAGTTTTTACTTCCCAAAATGTTTAAAACCCCTCCGGGCCCTAGCCCCTCGCCATAATATGACAGCACCCCCATTTTCAGATAAGCTTTTATGATCAGTGGCGGGGTGTTTTTTGTTTTACACAATAAGTTTAAATGATGTGTGTGGGGTGAGGAGGGCGCTATCCTCCACGGTTGTAATTTACTTTCCCCTGTAAGTTTATATTAAATCCAAGTGTGAAAAGTTCCTATAATCAATGCTAATCGCGAGCAGCGAGGTGTTGCATAGAATGTTAACCACACACAAGTCGACTCGATGCAACAAAACAGAAACGTTCTACAGAATAGACAAGTACGCGAGACTATCCAATCAAATTACTTGACCCGCATTGTTTACTCATGTTTTAGAGAAAACAATGTAATCATCCATCTCGCTTTACGTCAATTACAAATATTGCAAAAACTGAAATTCGCTTGAACTGAATGCTATCGCGAAACCATTACATTATACTGACAGCAGTAGTTCAAACCAATATACACGTACGTAGCTCGCCTGGAGGATTAAACGACGTTCGTTATAGAACAAGTACAGATATTTCACTCAAATGGCACAACCGTAATTTTTACAGGGAAGACTGATTATTATAGATTTAATACTCACAAAATTCCATAGTTCAAACCAATATACACGTACGTAGCTTGCCCGGAGGATTAAACGACGTTCGTTATAGAACAAGTACAGATATTTCACTCAAATGGCACAACCGTAATTTTTACAGGGAAGACTGATTATTATACATTTAATACTCACAAAATTCCATAGCGACGAATAGATATTCCAAACACTCTTCATTTTCCGTAGCCACAACCTTCGATGGTTGTACTTGCAATAACGTAACGTGACTGGCGATAATAGATTCCACGTAGTAAAAAAAGGTTTTAGTAAAGGTTAGCACTTTCTTCTAAATAAAAATATGTTATTAAAGCACAGAAGTGCACTATACAATAGTACTTTTCGAAGAACTTACGATATGTTGAGTTTATTTATTATTATTATTATTATACTTTAGGACGATGCAAAGTCCAACAAGCAAGTCGTCCTCCTTCGTTAATATGCACTTGTATCAGCACACGCTTGCGTAATACCCGCATGTACCAGCTTGAGTTATGTATGACTGAACACAACAAAGATACCTGACAGAAATTCGTTTTATTGTATATCAGAACAAAGGGGACGTACCAAAAACTCTCACATCCACTGGAGTTATTTCCATCCACCCCCATGCACACACACACATGAAAAACACAGTACGAACCACAGTGCGTGCTGTTTTGTATAAATGGGCAATATTTTTTAAGTTACGTTTCGACTAATAACATTTTTCTATAAATTCATTTATTACATTTCCAATGATAAAAATAAATAATTCCTTAACATGGGTAAAGAAAACGCTTAACCCCCGTCTTATCTTATTTCAGTTTATCCCAAACCTCAAGTGTTATCCTTTATATAATTATTCAAAGAAAATAACGTAATTTGAAGTCCTAGTCCTGTCCCACATTTCAATGACTCAGCACCAACCAACACATTTGATACTTCCGTCAAAACACTTTGTGTACAGTTACATGTTTTCATACTATTCACAAATAAAAGAACGAAAACATAGAGCTTTCCTCATACGCCAACTTAGCAAATACACAGCTGGTTCATAAAACAAGTGTCCGGAAATTATGTTAACAAAGTCTGAAACATGCAATATAATTTTGTTAACATAATTTCCGGACACCCTGTGTTTCGACCTGTTTTGAACACAGTCACGGTGAGATTGTGAATTGCACACCTGTGTAAATGTACAGCACGTGTACATTTTTGTTTATTTATCTGAATGGATAGAGGTTTCCTTGTTTTAGAATTTTTGCGTATATCTGTCCCTGATTTTAAACTGACAGACTAGGGGGAAGGCAGTCACTCAACAGAACCAACCGCTAACCTTTGGTCTACTCTTGCCTGATCGAAAAGTGGGATTTGCTATTCGCTCTTATGGCGCACCTGTTCTTCCACAATGCAGAGTGCGATTTTGCGGCAATGAGACGCGTGTCTTGAACCCTCGGATTCGTAGTCACGGGACGTTTAGTACTAAGCCACGCCCGGCTAAGTGGGTAGAGGAGAAAGACCAGCAAACATTTCTCTCAAAAGCAACGTACTCCGACATGTGAGCATTAAGTTCTCAAAATGATTAGAAAAAAAAAAGCATAATTATGAATCACAGTCAGTGTGAAAACATATTGTTGGTGTGAATGTGCGTTGTAGTCATTACGAGAAAAACCTATACACTAGATAGCTGAAGTGAAGAAAAAATGTCATCGGCCACTATTCAGTTCCTCACATTATATAGCCACACAATAGCAGATATAATAAATAAACTTAGTATTCCGAAAACTGTTTAATCTCGAAGTCTGCGTTCAAGGGAGGTCCAGTTCAATCTACACTTTGATCAACGTGTATTATTGGGTTATACTAGTTTCGGAGAATTTCACTCCTCATCAGTAACCCTGAACACAAGTCAACCAAAGAGAGATAAGCTGGACCTACATCATAATGAAAAGTATCAAAGACAATGTTATTTCAATGTTATCCAGTGTATAATTCGATGTCATTGTTGTGAAATCCTGCACCTCTGTTACACTGTCACATTATAAGCCCCCCCCCTCTTTTTTATTTGTGGACTTGTTAATGGGCGACCGCTTTTTTTTATTATGAACTGCGTAATAATTGCCAACACACGTTTTTTTATATATAAAAGCAGTAAGTATGAAGGCTTTAACTGATTAATAATTGCTAATACATGAAATAGAAAAAAAAAGAACAATTTGTGATAAATATTATTAATTAATTTAATAAAGCTGCAATGAAAAAATCCTGATTTAGAAACACTGTACACGAGAATAGCACACTGTAGATTATAATTTCGATCGTAAATGTCGAAGTCCTACAAAAATAATTCACTTTTAAAAGTCAGCAATTATTTCTAACAATACTTTTATTCAAATCGTTCCGATCAATTTACTTCTCAGTACTATATCAGAATATATAAGTTTCACTTTACAATTATAAACACAAAATGCTTCTCTCACCAATAATTTTCAATGTTTCGTTATTTCTGCAAAATATGCCAGTCACTTAACTGGTTCTTATTACCAGCTATCAAAGACGTTAACTCCATGTTATTACTATGCTGTGTGCTAGGCCTGTGATAAATGGAGCTAATAATGGTTGGAGGCGGTTTTGTCATCATCGAAACGTTGTACATTTGCTGTTATGTTAAACTTATATTAAAGTTTTTCTTCATTACCCATTCAAGCCGTCTCCAGCCATTATTAGTCTCAAAGTGGGTTCCTCGTCATCGAATTTGAATATTAGGTTATATTTTGTTGCCAAGCGATATGACATAAAAGCCATAGTGTCCCCAAAACGCACTAGATTTTCTATATATTAGAATTTAATGGGGGTTTTAAGTCCTTTTCAATCACCAATAAAGTAACCTAAAATGATTTAGGTATTTGAATAATGTTAGAGCTCGTACCTAAGTTATTATTGAATAAGCGAAACTGCAGTCCACAGCAGTGGGTATGGCCAATCAGGAAAAACATTAGGACTCTACGTCATGGATTCTCCTTTCAATTTTACCTTTGGTGAAATTGGAAGAAAAATCCATATCATATATATAAAAGCCATTGTTGGAACGTAGTGTTATGAAAATGCAGTGGCTTTTCTATATATTAGAACTTGTTAATCTAACTGATTTTTACAAATAATTATTCTATGAATGATCTTAATTTTGATTGGCCCACAAAGGAATTTATCAATATTTGTCTGCCTCAACTGCACTTTTCTGCATCTTTGTTTGTCAAGCTTGATTTTGCAAAATTTATTTATTTCAGTTAGCTATGAAATGTGAAGTTAGGGTACACTATGGGGTGGGGTGGTAGTACTTGCCACATCATTTTTGACGGGCTATATGCTAACAATATAATAATCCCTTATGTTTTGAAAACCGTATTTTCTATTTTAACCAGTTTTGTACTTTCATATCTTTTCATGCAGCAGCTGCATTTGTTTATTATATATTATACTTCAAAGCCAATGTTGTAATTACTCTGTGTGTGTGGATACAAAATCCAAAACTTTTAACAAAATATTCAGAACAGAAAAAGAATTAACATTTTTAGTCCTCTTGAAGTTAGTATTTTACTGATATAGTCTAACAGGATTAAAAAAAAATAATCCTTTGACCAATTAGAACTCAACAGTAATGGAACTCCTCAGAACTGTGCTACAAAAATTTTCTAGCCTCATATACTAATTTGGAAAAGACAGGATTGACCCTACATTCTTAAAACCAATCAGGTATCAACATTTCCTTAGGCTTTCTCCCAGGACCACATTACTATCCATATAAACAGATCCCTCCATAGTTAATCCCTCAGACCTGACAAAGAACTCTGCACAGAGTTTCAAACATCATCTCCAAAACCAGACAGAAGCAGTCCATAAGAAACTATTCAGTTTTGTTTTGTATCGTTTTCATCACACACTTATATGTATACAAACTTTCAACATTATTCAAGCTACAAGTGTAACATATGATTAAAATGAGACATTTCTCACCTCCTCCAATAACAACAAATGTTTGGCTGTCCTCTTTAGACTTCCCAGAAAACGTTTTAACTCGCTTGTTCTTTTTCAACTCTGCCTTTGAAGCTGCAACTCTGACTTTTCCATCTTTTATAGTTACCTGAACAGAAAATGTTGAGTAATGAACAATAGAACCTTTAAAAATATAATCCAGTCTCACAGAATTCAGACAATAGATATAGATTAATATTATACTATTCCAAGCTTTGACAAAAAAATATAAGTCGAAATTCCAGGGCCATTAAACAACAAATCAAGATTAACATTACACTCACTCAATAAAATCTTGAATAAAGAAATGACAATCCTTTTAACATATCCCAGGCTCATTAGACAACAACTATTAATACTACATTAAATCTTTATATCAAAAATAATCCTTTTATCCTATAGATCCCCCATATAGGATCACCTCTTAACCTTCTTTTCTTAAGAGAAAATAAGTGAAAAGATCCTAACCTATCCTAAAAATAAACAACATAACCATCACTGAAATCATCCCAGTAGCCATTCTATGAACTCCTTCCAACAACTCAATATTCTTTTTAGGTAAGGAGGCCAAAACTTTACACTTTATCCAATAATATGTATAGAAAAAAACTTTTCAAAAAAAGAAAGTAAGTGTAGGGATGGCTAATACCAATCCTTCCAAACAATGCAAACAAACTCGTACATATAGCATTTGCATTATGTAGGGGTGATGCAAATGCCATCCCTACTTGTTTGCATTGTTTTTGAAGGATTGATATTAGCCATCCCTACTTTTACTTTCTTTTTGAAAAGTTTTCCTTTACTTGTTTTTTTCTAATGCAGTGTTTTAATAGACAAAGAAAGGTTGTATTTATAGCCAAATTTTAAATACAATGAGGCTCCAACTGCAATATTCATCGTTTATCCATTATTGGCTGGTAATTCCTGTTACACCCTGTACTTAAGCTTTTTAAAGGAACTCCAAATTTCTGTAAGAAAGCTAACTT
>NW_013665736.1:177950-181188 GCF_000517525.1 Limulus polyphemus | reverse complement strand
AAAATGGGTTCCTCGTCATCGAAAATGGAGCTAATGTTGATATACGTGAAAAAAAAAATGTCTGTAAAAATTACAAGATTTGTAATAAGCTCAATCTGGGCTTTCAACATACATTACATACACACACTATTTTCCCCATTTAATCCGAGAAAAATCGTATCAGATATTCTTCAACTGTGCCAGGAAAAAAATGCAACAACATATGACTGTTATGGTGTGTACACCTTTTACAAGCCGGTGGAGAACGATTACAATTATACTTATCATAAAACATCAGTATGAAGCCCATAACATTTTACAACACTACATTCTTAATGTAGCCCCTTAGGGATTTTCAAGAATTAGAAAAATGTATAATGATGGTATTCTAATTACACTATATGTGTGTCACATCCATTGCCAACAACGCATTTCGCTCAATTCAGAGCTCTTCAGGCCGGTTGGAATACAACAAACACAGCATTGGTCGGAAGACTATTTATATAAACCAGCCTGTCTGAAGAGCTATGGATTAAGCGAAACATTGTAATCACTCTTAGCTGGTTTATAAAAGGCGTACACACTACACCATAACAATTTTTTTGTATCAGATGGTTTATATAACTAGTGTACCGACCACTGCTGTATTTGTTGTATCCCAGACGGCTTGAAGAATTGAGCGAGACGCGTTGTCAGCAACGGATAGGGCAAACTATTGTGCGATTAGTTTCTTTGTTTGTAATTAAGCACAAAGCTACACAATGAGCTATCTGTGCTCTGCCCACCACGGGTATCGAAACCCGGTTTCTACCGTTGTAAGTCCGCAGACATGCCACTGGGGGGCGATTTGGTTAGAATACTATTATTATTCAGTTTTCTAATTCTCGAAAACCCCTAAGAAACTAGATTGAGAATGTAATATTTAAAATGTGATGGGCCTAATATTAATATTTTATGATAAGTAAAATTAAAAACAAACCCTTCCCATCAATGAGTAAGTTTTTAAAATTAATTTTTGTTAGAAGTTTTTTGTGTGTATGTGTTTTAAATTAGGTGTGGGTGGTATTTCAAAAATGTTTAGACAAAAAGTGGTACTCAAGCCTGAAAAGCTTAGAACCACCGGTCTTAAAGCACGTTAGTATACATCCATTTACGAATGAGGCCTATTCGGCTAGCTCATTAAACTATATTGAACTTTATCTTCATATATTTCACTATTAATAATAATGTTCCAATTGATATTGTAAACAAGTTTACAGGCAATTAAAAGTTAATAGTACTACCAAATATCTTTTATCCTTTGTACAGTCGAAGAGAGTTGAAAATTTGTGTCAGAATGTCCGCACTATGTTTTCTACTTCCTGATCTAGAATACAGTGAAAAGGCTCAAGAGTGCTATTTATGTCTCTTCCAGAGTGCACACGTACTTTTGTTTACGATAACATTTCATTTTTCTGTGTAGTTTTTACAAAAAATGTGGTAATTAAAGAATTACTTCGAGACTGGTGAAATAAGTGATGAGTAGGTGCATTTTGGAGGTACAGAAAAATTCGTTTTAGTTAAATTATACAATTTCGTTAATTATTCAACAATGGTTTCCCGTTGTTATTAATAATGTTCCAATTAATACTGTAGACAAGTTTGTAGGTAATTAAAAGTTAGTAGTGTAAGTTAGTGAGCTTTATACTGCTTAATTCTAAGAAAATGATGAAGATCATCGACAGCTAGGAAGAAACAACAACAAACTTTTCTACATATGTTATAAAGGCAATTATTTTGTCGTGCCCTGAAACAGAATGAATAGCAATCTATTCTTAAATACACGTAGGGGGTATCAGTGTCTAAGGTAATGATACAAAGATGACTGCACAGGCCATACAGCCTAGGAGATACCCTTCTTCCATCATCGCTAGTGGTATATGACTATGTGATGACCATGGTTATAGACTATTGCTATGCAGCACAATTTCTATTGCAAAAGACCTTTGCGCAATACAATAATGTCGATCTTGCATCCATGCAATTTGCATCAGTACTTTCCAAATTCCAACAACCGTGTGGAATAAGACTTTCGAGAGGGGTCTGTTTGAGTAGTGAAAAAGCACGTTAGCCTGGACATTTGGATGGATGTTTTGCCTTGATGGAGACATACTTCCCTGATAATCAATGAGCACAAAGAAAAAGTATATACAAAGATATACCATTCATCGCGGTATAATGGTGTCAGCACGTTAGGCTGATAATACACAGTGTTCACCTTAGCATCTTTCTCGAATATCCGCATGCTTAACTTACCATTATAACTATAATCCGCACCCACCATGAATTCTTTGAAAAACTTTCGCTAGATACTCTGTACCTGTCTTCTACAGACACTTAGTATATATTTGCTTCCTCAAATGTGACAACATACCTTCATTTGCACACACCAGATACCACTCATACAGCTTTCAACAGTTGGCTTTCTCTTCAACTGTGTCTTTTGGGATAAGCTTGTGAAAATGGCTCTTGTAATTCTTTTGTAGACCTAAATCCGTGAGAATTATCTTGTTTATAGTTTCAAAGTATGTTCCACCTTCGCTACAATGGACCACTGTGTTCTTTGGTTGCGTCTGGCGACAAGTTATTTTTTGTTCTTCACTACCTCTGGTGTGCAACTGGAAACCGGCGTAAAGTAGCTAATTTTTTCCAGTTGGAATCACGTCTTCTCTTGCTTTTTCGATTCGGTTCCACAAATAAATTTAACTTTTCTTCGAAACGTTAAATTTTCGAGGCTTGCGGGTTTTTTCTGATCGCGGAAAAGGAGAACTTCCCATCAGTAACTCTTGTAATGCAATTCTCTCAGAATGGGTAAATTTTAGGCGCCATCTGAATTTGCAAATCACCACGCTTCAACTGAGTTCAACAAGAGGGTTAGGATTTTAAACCTGTATAGCCACGTAAATTCCCATCGGTAAGGGTAATTGGATATGCAAATTGTTACCATAGGCCATTAGCAAGCCCTCTGTATAGTCACTTATTCCTGAAGAAAGAAGGTCTACATTCCGAAAGCGCTAACGTTTTCGTATTTCTGGTTTTGAAATTTTTCTAAATGGAATTGTAAACAATCTCATTTATTACGTGTATATATATATATATTGTTGCTTTTTGGTAAACGCTCCGTTCGTCTGTATCGCTTAGCAACAAAACTATGACCTGATATGTTATCTTAAGTATGTATATCATATTTCGAACTTTCACAAGGGCTGGCTTGAATTGC
>NW_013665736.1:172337-177929 GCF_000517525.1 Limulus polyphemus | reverse complement strand
GTATATATATATATATTGTTGTCTTTTGGTAACGCTCCGTTCGTCTGTATCGCTTAGCAACAAAACTATGACCTGATATTGTTATCTTAAGTATGTATATCATATTTCGAACTTTCACAAGGGCTGGCTTGAATTGCATTTTTTTAGATCATTTTAAGTCTTAGTATGTGCATATACTTAACTTAGCGTAGACATTTCGAAGTTCTTGGCGAGTTTTAAAAACATCTAAGATAGAGGTTAGTGACTATAATTAGTATGATTTTAGTACGTATTCCTGAAATTTTTAAATTTTATTATTACTTTTTGGATAAAATATCTTTTTTCTTTCTTTCTCCCAAATGTATTGCCATTAGGCTTAACTAATGACGGTATCTGAAATTAATTTTTAGGTTTAAACTTTATGACAGAATTTTCATCATAAACCTTTGGTCTGTTGGTTTGGGTCCTTCATCTTCCTTCGGCAGTTAAACCGTAATTTGTAGGTTATATCACAGAACTATCTGCGCTAGCTGTCCCTAATTTAGCAGAGACAGACTAAAGGGAAGACTCCTAGTCAACACCACTCACCGCGAACTCTTGGGTTATTTTCTTACCAACAAATAGTGGGATTGACCGTTACAATATGACTCCTCTAATTGAGCAGTGATAGACTAGAGGAAAGACAGCTAGTCAACACTACCCACCGCCAACATTTGGGCTACTCTTTTACCAACGAATAGTGGTACTGACCGTCACATTATAACGCCCGACGGCTGAAAGGGCGAGCATATTTGTTGGCAGGGATTTGAACTTGCGACTCGCAGATCGCGAGTCGAGCGCCCTAACCACCAGGCCATGCCAGGTCTACATGTGAAATATCGATAGATTTATGACAATCATAATGTGGAGAATAAACAGAAAAATAACAATAATAATAATTTAAATAAGAGTTTGATCTGATTTGCATAAATTTATATAAAAGTCATGAACTTTGGCATGATGTTATTTTTTTCTACTGATTAAAATCTATATACAAGCCAGTTGTAACTCTAATATTTCGAGTCATTTTTAATATAAGCTTGCACCATTCTTCTTGATTTTTTAAAAGTGTACTTGAAAAATGTTTATATTTTCTCAACCAGTCACTTATTGAGGGGTCAGGCAAGGCCGGTTTTATAATAAAAATTGCATAAGGGAACTATATTTTTACAGATATGTAGAAAAGCGCCCAACTACAAATACAGAATCAAATACTGAGAAAGTCCATGGGTCTTGAGAGCTGTGATGCTAGGTCGGAGATGTCACGACTTTATTAATATTTAGAACTATTTTCGTCAATCATATCAGTGGTGTGGTTTTCCTCCGATGTATAAAAGGCGTTTTAACTACACAATTTTTTTATCTATGAAAAGCTAGTTAGGCTGTGTGTCCCTAATTTTGAACTACTGATCAGAAGGAAGGCAGCACAAGAACACCCTAACGTTAACCAACCATCCACACTAAGGGCTTGACTATTTTTCTTATAACGCACTCCTACCTTAAAGTGCAGGGAATACATTGAGATATCGCACGGATTCAATGCCGAATAGTCAGACCCAAAATCCAGAGCCCTACCATAGAGAGAACCCGCTAACAAGCAACTTATAATGTTACCCTTATAGATGTTTAGAACATTCAGGGGAAGTAAACCACTATTTTTTCTTTCTACTTTTACACAAAAGGTCCTATTCTAAAACCTTAAAATTAATTCGAAGAAAGTGTGTAATTAAAATACTTTGGTGAGATCATTAATGTTCAAAATACATTGTACTGATGTCGTATTACGACTTTTGCATGAGTTGCCGAATTTGGGGTTTCAGCAGTTTACCTTAAAAATGTTCCCTGATAAATCCCCTTTAAAATTGGGCTTTAAATGCCAATGGCTTTTCAGTTTGGTTAAGTTAAGCACAAAGCTACGCAATGGGCCATCAGTGCTCTGCCCAGTAAGGGTATCGAAACCCGGTTTCTAGCGATGTAAATCCGCAGACATACCACTGGGGGTGTATTCAGTAACTGCGAAGTTCAGTGTACTTATATCCGGTTAAAGGATATATGTTTATATCATGAAACAATCTGATACGAATTAAGAATGAAGTCAATAATTTCTACCCTACAAACTGATTTATCAAACACATTATGGTCAACATGTCCATAACCTATCACAGGCTGTGACCGGAGCTCTGAAGAACAGTAACACCACTGTGTGTTCGTAATATCGAGAGGGTACTTACTCGTTCGTCACTGGCTTTCACTGTTCACGACATCCAATTTCGAGAGCTTGTCTTGAAGCTTTTGAATAAAGCTTATGTTGCTAACAAATGGTAATGTGAAAAGAGTTTGCGCTATAAAATATAGAAATTATGTTCCAAATATTTTTCAATGGACTATGAGGACAAGTTTCGTTACAAGTAAAACAAAACATAAATCGACATTTCGGATTGTCACAGTCTTGCTGAATAATACAACTTTACGTGTCGTCTAAGTGTCGAGACAACTTGCGATCTTCTACGTTATTCGTATATAAAGTTACGTTAAAATAATGCTGAAACATTACGTTAGTATTGTGAAATGATCACGTAAACAGCAATGTATTACTTAATACACACAACACATTCTTAACATACTAGCAGTGAAAGTTTCGTAAACAATAGTTTATGTTAACCACCAACATACACACACGCGCTAGCGCACACATGTACATATAACTAGTGTAACACTGCATATTGTATCATGAGTATGCAAGCGAAAGTTCGGCATTATATAACAATGGTGATAACATATAAAAACAATACCAAAATGTCAAGAGTGAAATTCAAAAACTAAATCTGTCACGTAAAACAAAATTCAAAATTATGATATTTATCAAAATCCAAATAAATTCTCTATCGCACCTGTAACACGTACACAGAACAATAAAATTAACAAGAGGGAATCCTCAATAGCCGCGGCACTTGGAATTATTTTAGGCAAGAGTAGAGTAAATTAATCAAAGAGACCTTTGTTTCCCTTTTTATTAGCTATATTTTTTGTGCAACAGCAATACTAAGCGAGGAGCGCGCGTATACATGATTCGATTTTATTACTCATCAGGATCTCTACCAGCCTACTCTCAAATTTAAATTCTTTTAGGCAGAATTAGACTAAATTAACCTATGTGACCTTGGGCCTGGTCGAATACATTATTCGAAAGTGTTTGACCTCCTGAGTCCAAAACTGTAATAATATCTCAAATTGGTCAAGAGATGACGGAGCTATGAACAAAGAGATTGTATTCAGAACCGTTCTATGAGCCACTCATCCACGGCTAAAAATCATACAATTTGTCAGGAAAATACAAAATATATAATTTTTAAAGGAAAATTTTGGCGGCAATAGCTCCAAAAAACGTTAGGGATATCCCATCTATATCAGGCATAATCCAAACGACGCAGATGAACACGAAGATCAAGAGCGAGCTTGGTATTGAGTGCTATAAACCATAACGTCCCAGAACCTACCAGTAATAACACTCACCTGATTGTGTCACCCCAAAATCATTAAAAAAACGTTAAAGACAGCATTATAGCTGAAATATATTTGTTATTTTAAAAAACACTCTTAATCTCTGCATTAAAATTATATATAAAATTCTTGGGATACTCTGTACTAACGAAGAGTGGGATTGACCGTCATATCATAACGCCACCACAGCTGAAAGGTCAAGTATATTCGAGGCTAGGTCTCGATCACGCAAATTGCTTCAATTCAATTGCTGGTATTTCTTCACTACAGCACTTTGCTTTTTCAAAATGCCTATGACTTATATGCCACTCCAAAAATAATTCATTTGGAAGACTGATACAACCAACCATTTTTGAATTAAGACTGAACAAAAACTGTAATCAGTGTGGATATAATCCACCAATAAAACGAATATTCTGAATAAAAAAAAAAAAGAGAGAGAGAAAGAGAGTGTGTAAAACGTTACATAAACTTAGAAGAAATGGACGGGGGAGGGCCGACTAAACATTTTGACATTAGAAATGCATGACAGTATATATGAAAAACAAACCCAGAATTCAACGGCAATGACATTAAAGAAGAAATCAACTGTAAGTATTCAAAAGAGTCAATAAAATGCCGCAAGATGTACTGGGTCTTACAAGGTATGCAAAATAAGTTTAATGTTCCCTGTTGTGTTAGTGCCATCGGTAGTTAACTTAAAGATGCCTGTGGAACTATGGGATACACACAATATCGCATGCTTCTTAAAAAATGGCGCTACAGTCATTGGTTTAGTTTGGTTTGAATTTCGCGCAAAGCTACACGAGGGCTACCTGCGCTAGCCGTCTCTAATTTAGCAGTAAAAGACTAGAGGGAAGGCAACTAGTCATTACCACCCACCGTCAACTCTTGGGATACTTTTACCAACGAACAGTGGGATTGACCGTAACATTACAACGCCCTCACGAATGAAAGGGCGAGCATGTTTGGTGGAACGGGGATTCGAACCCGCGACCTCAGACTGCGAGTCAAGCGCCCTAACCACCTGGTCATGCTGGGCCCTACAGCCACTGATAACAAACCAAACACCTTGATTAATACGCATACGATCAATGTTTAAAATACACAATCTAAAACCTGTAATATGTGATGGTCTCGGAAAAAAATGATGTTACGTTGTATAATTAAACGTTGATCTGAGTGTATTTTAATCAAAGTGTCATACCAGCACTTTGAATTTTATTAGGTCGTCAAGAAATTAATGTCGCGTTTTGGAACACTTTCATTAATCCCCCCCCCCAAAAAAAACGTACATCACGTATACAAGTTAAACGAACCGCCTAAAAGTCACATTAGTGTAGCCTGTATAATGTGTAAAGTTTAGTATACTCTAATCCCTTATAGTGATGGCACACGGTGAGACACACATACAGCAAATATTGCTGTTTGAATACAATAAGGGAAACAACGCCTCTGTAGCCACAAAGAACATCAAAGACGTTTATGGAAATGTTTTGAACGTTCGTAAGTCTCAACAATGTCTCAGCAAATTTCGTTCGGATGACTTTAGTCTTAAAAACTGTGATGGCAGGGACCGACATGTTGGAATTGATATTGATGCTCTGAAGACACTTGTTGAGTCTAACCCAAGGAAACACATTCATGAAATGGCCCTGAAATTGCATGTCTCTCATGAAACAATACGTAAACATCTAAGGAATATGGGAAAACTCCATAAAGAAGGTGTTTGGGTGCCTCACGATCTCTCCGATGATCATCGTTTCCACCGTTGCTTCGTCTCTTCTGCCGCGTAATGCGCGTGAACCATGTTTGGACAGAATTGTCACCGGTGATGAAAAATGGATTCTTTATGCGAATATTAAATGTCAAAAACAATAGCTCAGTCCTAGACAAAATCCACTTTCGACTCCAAGACCTGGACTCTATCCACAAAAGTGATGCTTTCCATTTAGTGGGACATCAAATGAGTAATTCATTTCGAACTCCTCAATCCACAGCAAACTGCCAATGCAGAGATCTATAGTCAGCAACTGGAGCGTTTAAATCAAGCCCTTCATCAGAAACGCCCGT
>NW_013665736.1:167603-172135 GCF_000517525.1 Limulus polyphemus | reverse complement strand
AACCTGATTGTAAGATGGAAAAGACATCATCAATAAGAATGGAAATTATTTCCTTTAATAAATGTTTTGTTTTGATATATAAGTTGTTCGGTTTTTCATCTTAAAAAAAAGCGACATTAATTTCTTGACGACCTAATATTTAACCTTATGAATCTAACAACCGGTACTTTGTCAGTGCAAATTACATGCACGCACTTACGCAGGGGGGAAGGGGGTTCGAGGAGGTTTAGCCGAACCCCTATTCTTTATGATGTAAAAACATTGTATTTATATAGTTATAGTGTAGCTGTTTATGGTATTTAACGTTTTCCACATAGTCTACATTCTTCTGATGAAGCATTAGAACTCTTTTGCTTGAAATAGTGTCATGCAATGGCTTTGGTTGACATTTTGTAATTGGAAGGTCGAAGCCGTATTACTACTGTCAGGTTTTGTAGGCCAGATTCCTTACAGTAGGTGTCTGTGACTCGTTGGCGATAAATTTCAACAATAAACAAACAGCAACACAGTCCACTGGCTTTAAAATAGTATATTAAAACAAATCGAACACATATACAAATGTTCATTACACTGTTGATTATCACAGTTGTATCCAGAACTGTAAATAATTGTCACACAGGCTGGTTCAATTACTGAAGAACAAAACTGACAAGATGAATTCTTCTACTCTAATTTCTTATTACAATACAGTCTGTGATAATTTTACTTTAAAAATCGCCACTATATCTTTATTGCTAAACTCACAATCATACAGTCTAGATCTAAATAATAATCTTTCGACGTGTATTTATACTCCGAAAGAAGTCTAGAACATTCCATGAAATACTAGGTATTCTGATGCAATAAAACAAAGAGAAAAATTCAGATATTTATAGTAAAATGACACAACAACATAACAATCCCTAACTCATAACAATTGAACGTACACGCTATATAACGCATGGTTTGTAAACAATTACCTAAACAAAGTTGCTATACATTCTCGCTTCTAAAAATAACTAAATATGACAGGCGCGATATAATCTATCCAAATCATAACACTCACATTCAACTTAAACTGAAACAGTCGTGTATATCCAACAGCCAAACATGGTTTTGAGCACAAGCAAGTTCGTCGTGTCACGGAATTAGAACTATAATGTGATTGTGGGTTTGAGATTTAAACATTTTTAAGGGTTTTTCTTTTCGTACAAGGAAGGATCTGAGAATTGTACTAATTTTAAACCCATTTGAAAATTCACCGCATATGAGTAACATTTCTGGAAGTGGGGGGTTCTTTTTGGTCCAAAGAAGAACTCATTTCATGTGTAACTTTAGTGCCCAGGGCTAAAAAACAAAAACAAAAAAACGAAATATGTAATGGTAGGAACATAAACATTTCTTATATAATTCCTCTGATAAGTAAGAAAATGCTATTTCCACATGTATACACAGTGTTACAAAAGCAATCATATAAAAAGAGGGTATTATCAAATAAAGGAAAAAAAAGAAATGTTAATAGGCGCGCGGAACTCCGGCGGGAGTGGGGGTTTCGCACCTCGAACCCCCCCTCCCCCTCGGGCTACGGGTTTGCGAGTAAGAGTCTGTATACGTTATATAAGCTAGATCTTCGCACTTCTTACTGAACAGAATGAAGTGTCTACGTGAAACTGATTACAGCTATATACAAATGTTTATTGCCAGCAAAAGTAAAAGGACTGGCACGTAACGACCAAGGTAGTACTATGTAGCTTTGCTGCTTTAGTAGCTAATGCAGCTTTTGACATGCACTTAGAATAGCTACCTTGTGTTGTATTATGCGTATGTTTGGTGTTTTAACTTATAAATCCATGAACACTTATACATGATATTATAATAATCCGTCTATATATAGATGAGTACAACAACAATCTTTACTGTAGATCTTATGTATCGTATAAATTACAATGTTATCTTAAAGTTATATACTGATCGCCTCTTTAAAATTGCTATATATACTTTTGTTTTCAGACACTGCTAATGACAGAGCTCAGTCATCATCTCAGTCTTTCTCTGGTGCCAGCGATGAATGTGAAACTTGTGAGGTTAACACTATTGAACTACATTATTGTGGTGATGTCACTGATGATATGCAAACTGGTTTACTTGAGCCTCAAACTGCTTCAAGAACTGACAACTCCATTATTCCTGGACCATCATCATCGTACTGCACTACAGCAATAATGGATTCATCAGAGGTTTGTCATGGTATTTCTATAGTCACTGAGCCATACATTGACATTGGCAATTTATTTACACCATTAAATCGCTTGATGAAAAATAGGTTATTAGTAATCTATCAAATGCTGAAAAGTATTCCTATCTTTATAACCATGTGGCACCACCAAAACTTTTTGCGCAAGTGACTGCAAGTTTAAAATAGCTTGACTTGAAAAATACCCATGGTTATTATACAACCCAAAATTGGATGGCATTTATTGTGGTCCTTGCGCTACTCTTTTTCCAGTGCACAGTCAACGTGATAAAGTAGTACTTGTCAACAAATCATTTAAGAACTGGGTAAAAGTTAGTGATACTTTAAGCAACCATTCTTAGCTTGTTTATCATCGTGATTCGTCGTCATTTTGTTTTTAGGAAAACAAGGCTTGGCGATACCGAAGATATAAATTCTTCCAAAAATCCTGGAAATTTTCTGGCCTTGCTGAAACATTATACTGAAAAGGATGAAATACTGAGAGCTGATATATATATCATCCCGAGACAAAAAAAAATGTTACATTTTCATATCTTGGCTTACAAAATGACATCATCAATGTTATAGGATAAGATGTATTTCAAGTAAAAACTACTGATGAAGTAAAAAAGGCTAGATTCTACTCTGTTCTTGCTGATAAAGTGTCTTCTCACAATGTGAAACATTTATCAATATGTCTCCGTTTTGTATATGACAACTGTGATATTAGGAAAAAATATTGGCATTAGCTTATATGTTAAGCTGCAGAGGGTGAGAGCAACAGATGTTGTATGTGCAATTACAAAGATATTAAATGATATGGGACGATCTCTAAATGAATTGCGTGGTCAAGGCTATAATGGAGCATTCATCATGGCTGGCGAATGATATGGTATCCAAAATGAAATTCGAGATATGCAAAGCAAGGCCTTGTACATTCATTTCGTGGGTCACTTACTTAGTCTTGCTATTATAAATTTATGTTCAGTTCCATCAATACAAAATTGTATCGATCAAGTTAAATTAATAACTATTTGGATTAAATCCTCACCTAAACGTAGGGAACTAATAAAGGTAATCTATTAAAAGGCATCCAGCATGGAGCAGCTTCATCACGTCTTCCATTACTCAGTGTGTGAATTACACGTTGGGTTGAGAATGTTGAAGGTTGGGAAAGATTATGTTTGTGTCACCCATTCTACTTCACATGTGTGAGGTCATTGTGTATGAAGATGATAATTTTGAAATATTTAATGACAACTGGGCTGCTGAAGATAAGAAAAATGCTATGGCTTATCTAAAAATACTGGAATCCTTTGAATTCATTTTTTGTTTAAAAGCCGTACGACGTTCTCTTTACTATTTGAAAGAAGCTTCTGTGAATTTGCAAGGTCCAAGCCAAGACATTGTTTCTATTGTTTCCCTAATAGAACAATGCTGTAAAGAATTGACTTCACTAAGAGTGAAAGTATATGATTATTCACATCGTATCTTCAAGCAAAGCAGTAATATTGCGAAGAAATATAATATTAATTTTAACATGCCATGAGTTAGTCAACGAAAAGTCCAACGTGCAAATACAGACTATAGTTCCATGGAGGATTAGTTTAAGAAAACAGTAGCCATTCATTTTCTTCACCACATTATCAGTAATCTTTCCTCCACATCTGATGCACATGTAAAGCAACTAGCTTCAATTCAGAAACTTAAGCCATCAAAACTCACACAAGATATCAGACAGGCTACAGAATTTTACAGGGAAGATTTGCCAAATCCTGATATTTTTGATGAAGGACTTCATCAATGGCTTTCTATACCTCTTCAGGACAGGCCCCAGGTATTAGCTGACTGTTTAAAAGCGTGCTTCAGTGTACCAAATATCTTTATGTTACTGAAAATCTTTAACACATTGCCACTAAGTTCATGTTCATGTGAACGTTCGGCATCTGCCATTCGACGGTTGAATAATTGCCTGAGGTGTACACAAACCGAAGAAAGACCGAATGCTCTAGCTTTAATACATAATCATTATGACACTGCTATCAACATTAAAACTATATGCAAGTTATTTATGAAAAAGCATTCCAGAATAATGGAGCATGCTAACATTTATTTCAGTGTTGCATTCATGTACTTATATGACAGACAATGACTGATATAGTTAATATACTATTGTTGTACAGAGTTGTTTAAATTAGTAATATAATTCAACAATTAATAACTACTCTACATGTAGATAGTACAGTACTTTACTATAATAAAACATACATATTCATGCAAATTTAAATCTAGCTCACCATGCAGTATTACAACAGAATGA
>NW_013665736.1:158954-166653 GCF_000517525.1 Limulus polyphemus | reverse complement strand
ATTGGATGTTTGTGGATTTTAGGTGAACAGCCATGCAATTGTTTAAGCTATATTTCATGCAAAATTCATTCCAAATTTAGTATCATTGCATTTATTTTTTACAAATTTTCTGTTGGGTGGGGGGCATGCCCCAGACCCCTGCAGCATTAGCATACTTTGCATGTTAATTGTGGTTCGCACAATGAGTGTTGGCTTTTGATCTTACAAATTAGACCCCCCCTTCAAACATTCTGCTATGGGCCTGACATGAACAATTACTTTAAATAAATTTTTCTAGTAGAATATTAGACCGAAAATTTAACAAAGATTTTACACAAATGCCTCATATTTCAGCCTTAACTAAATACCTCTATTAGGCTAATTATAACTAAACAATATACTAATAAGAACTGAAAGTGGTAACATTGTTTTAGTCAACTGAAGGACGAAAATAACATGGCCCTCGTATGCGACGTATAGAAGCAGGGAACATCTTAGTTTCAGAATAAATAAGGCTGTGTAAGTAGATAGATGGTCATTCAATATATTCGGGGTATGTGATGAAGTTATTCCCATGTAAACATTGTCAGTTGTTAAACATAAGGATAAACCCAGTGATCAAATACTGCATCAAAAATATCTGGATATGTGAATACTGAATTCGGTGAATGTGTGCAAGTGAAAAGGGTTTTGCAAAATGAAAGTGATCCATAGTTTCGTCCAAAAGTATCGTTGATTGGAAAGAAAAATGGACCTTCAATTAATAAAGTCAATTTATGAGTTGAAAAACTGGTAAACCTGTTAACTAAAACAAAAAATGGACGTAAATTTGCGACGGTTGAGGCAGAGAAATATAATGCTATACCAGCATTATATAAGCAATGAAATTAAAAGGAATAAAATAGTTTTACTACCAGCAAACTCACGTCAAGATTCCAAATGACAAGTTTTTGCCTTATTAGCTCTAGAAATTGTAAAAAATCAACAAGAACATACGTGTAGTAGCATGCCCAGTCATTATAAAGATACCATCTCAACAAGAACCTAAATATTGTAACATGTCCAGTCGTTATAAAGATGCCATCTCAAACAAGAACCTACATATAGTAACATGTCCAGTCGTTATAAAGATGCCATCTCAAACAATAACCTAAATATAGTAACATGTCCAGTCGTTATAAAGATGCCATCTCAAACAAGAACCTACATATAGTAACATGTCCAGTCGTTATAAAGATGTCATCTCAAACAAGAACCTAAATATAGTAACATGTCCAGTCATTATAAATATACCATCTCAGTGTATCCACCAAAATATTAACATGAACATATAACATGCACGCAACAGAACTGGCATTACTTATTATGAACTAACTCGTCAATGCACTATCTATGTCTATCAATTGTTAAACGATAATACCTCTTTTTCTTACTATTCCGAGATGGCAATATATAATGTAATAAATATACTGGAAAATTCATACAAGCTCTGCTGGTCAGAAAAATATGAACGGCATCCACGGTTCTTAAGGGAACTTTTACACATCAACACCTGACGATCCACCAATCCTGACGTACCATTAAACATCAACACCTGACGATCCACTGATTCTTGACGTATCTTTACATATCAACACCTGAAGATCAACTGATTCCTGACGTACCTTACACATCAACACCTGACGATCCACTGATTCCTGACGTACATTTACACATCAACACCTGACGATCCACTGATTCTTGACGTATCTTTACATATCAACACCTGAAGATCAACTGATTCCTGACGTACCTTACACGTCAACACCTGACGATCCACTGATTCCTGACGTACCTTTACACATCAACACCTGAAGATCCACTGATTTCTGACGTACCTTACACATCAACACCTGACGATCCACTGATTTCTGACGTACCTTACACATCAACACCTGACGATCCACTGATTCCTGACGTTGTAGTAGTGTCAGTGTTATCAAAACAACAGAAAGGAAAGGATGACTGCATAATTCAATAAACCCATGGTCAACCATAAAAGAGGCACTGCAATTACATATTACAAGCATATCTGGTAAAATATTCAAGCAACAGAGATGGTTAAGAAATGTTCAAAATCGTAAGTCCATATGGCAAGATAGCTCCAGAAGTATAATTATATTGCATCATTCCATACAGAACCATGGAGATAGCTGTAGGTACAGAGAAGGTTCGAAATCCCACAACATTCAGTAACCTCCAACAAAAGTCAGGCAATCTGAAGCTCCACGAGTATCTGATCAATATAAATGGTTCCAATACTCCTATTTCAAAATGTTCATACCAAGCTCATCGTTACTATAAACTACTGTAATATGGTTCAATGAAGGATCTCCTACAGAAACTCCATACACTTCAGTAAGGTGTAAAAAGTTCCGTGGGATTAACTTATTAAACTATGTGACAATTCCCTGAACAGGGAATGGTAAGAGAAAATTGGCTAAGCTAGAAATACAGTTGTTATTACTAACAATATCGCATTGTGCTATCTCAATGAACTCTTGACAGTTGAATATACTGGTGATAAAACTGGCGTGTTTGGTTTTTGTAAATTATGTTCTTTAAATTGTTTTCAACTAATTTGTTTGGTGGAATACGGCAAACTTGCCCCCTTCCCCACCCCATTTTTTAACTTTAATGCTTTTATTCTTATATTAGTGTTCACTGAAACTAGAAAGAAACATGCATACAGTTTCACCATACTTGATATAATCTCAATCCACTAAGACTGTTTTCGCTTAAATTATATTTTTACTGACTCGGTACAATAATTATCTGCAAAGAATTCTACAAACTTTCACGTTGCAACAACTCTTAACCCAACTTTTAAAATCGTACCACAACATTTTGAAATACAGTAACAATAGCTTTGACAACACCTATCGTTGTTAATGCAATGTCATCCCTTAATTTTTGATGAGTCAAGATCTCTTTCACAATTCAGATGTCTTTCATAAGTATCTGTTATTTCTTAATACAAAGTAAAATATTATAAAATACAATCCTATTAAACATATATAGTATATCCATAAAATATATACAGATCACACACACTGAGCCGTGGATAGATTTTCTCTCTTTCTTACACCTAACCTAAAATTATTTAAGAAAGTCCAACACAGACACGTAGTAACTAATCCAAGTCCTCGTGTCGAAGATTTACCAATAAAATACAAACCTTGTACTCTTTTTCACTTTGTGAAGTAAAAAATCTAGTGCGTGCCTTAATTTACTTCATATAAATTATATAAAATCTAGCAATCTGGGTGATTTAGAATCCCCCAAATTAAACGCAAATCTAAAGACACCTTGGGTGGTACTTCTACAACACCAGTTGCTAAAAGCTTAATATTAGAATGCTTATGTCAAGATATCGTAATTTGGTTTTTATTCTTTCAAGCAGATAAAATTTCAAAAACATTTCCACTTATTCAATATTCACGTCGGTTAGAGAAATACAAATTGACTTAATTCTAACAGTACTAGTCTCTTAGGAGACTTTTCATTTAAATATTAACCCAATATCGTACATTTTTATCGTAAACTATCCAATAGTGGGGTACCACGTGACTGTCAAACACTGGTTAACAAAGATGTTCCACCAATCACATCTTTCAAGGGGGCCAGGCATGGCCAGGTGGTTTCTTAGATGTTATCGAATAAACTGTAAATGATTCAGCGTCGGTCGACCAGTCACATTATAACGCCCCCACGGCTGAAAGGGCGAGCATGTTTGGTGTGATGAGGATTCGAACCCGCGACCCTCAGATTGCGAGTCGAGCGCCATTTTTTCAGAATGTTAATAATGTTTATAAAATAGACACTAGGGATTGCTAGTATACGAAATCGTTTTCCACAATCTATTAACAAACAGCCATAAGAAGGTTTCCTATTACAAAACCATAACGCAAGCAACGTTAAACAAGGCAACAAATAAGCACGTCTTGTTCTATTGTTACGTGTGTTTTTTTTTCAGAAGAAATCGCCTAATGCAGCACGTATGATTAGACAACTATTTTGTTATAAAATAATCTAAGGAAAATGCTTGCTTTTCCCGTAAAGGGAACGTACTTTGTAACGACTAAAAACGAAAATCAAGAATTCTAAGTATTACTATTTGCCAGTTTTCTTTTATAAGGTATAGTACAAAGCATTATTAGAACTATTAAATTACCATAAGTTCATTAATGAAGTATATATGAGTATTTAGATATATGTAAATATATTTATTGTTACTAATACTAATTGTGGCGTTAAGTTCTAGCTAATTAGCTGGGTATAAACATATATATACTCGTAACACATACGCTTGTGAGGGTTAAGGTATAATAGATATTTATTGTTGATCCAACCAATAGGACAGGTAGTTGCACCCATGGGTTAATATGCTGGAGCACCCCTAAGCTTATTGGAATCGAACAAGAGCTGTTAGAATGCCTTCGGCTGACGATACATTCCTGTAAGAAACTGTCGTTAAGACCACAAGTTGTCTGAGAGAAAAACAGAAATGAAAATGTTTTAACTGTATAATGGGATTGCTTGTTTGTAATTAAGTACAAAGCTACACAATGGGCTATCTGTTCTCTGCCCACCACGGGTATCGAAACCCGGATTCTAGCGTTGTAAGTCCGCAGACATACCGCTGTGCCACTGGGGGCTTTAACTGTATAATAAAATATCCTAAATATTTTAAGGCAAAGCAAAAGACTAACGAAGTAAAAATGATAATTAAATGTGTATTGATCGTACACTTATATACTATCCATTTTACGGGTATAGATTTTTTTGAAACAGAAAGTGTAAATAATTATTCTGCAGGACAGTATTTTTTTCGTGCGTTTATACTTAGGAAATAGTAGTTTTTAAAAAAATCAATTTATGATTGTACACTTAACTATGCTAACCACTTCCAAACACAAAAATATCTTAAGTAACAACCTGTCAGCAGTCGAAAACTAACAAACTACGATTATGTTTTTTCGTTCTTTTTTTTGTTGTTGTTGTTGTTAGATTAATTCTGAATAATCGCCAAAACGAAATACGTATTGTATTTAAGTTTCAGTTTTATTGTAATAATAAAATTATTTTAAAAATGAAAACCATCCCAGCTAGGCCTAACATGGTTATCACTTGTTAGGCCTACTCACTCGAATACCTTCTGCTTTGTTAATACTCCAAAATTATATATTCAGTAGAAATGAGATTAGGTAGAATTACTTTGGGAAAAATCTGCACAAGTGAGCAACTACGAACTATAAAAAGGAAAAGCTGAACAATAATTACATGTGTTCTGGTGGTCGAACAAACGAGACGTTAGAATGTGTTGAAATACTGTCTGCTCTAATGGCACCAATTTCTAATTAAAATTGTTTTAACATACGCAGTTTCCATTCTCATGGACAACGCTAAAATTATCTTCAACGAATAGCGAGAAACTTAACCCTAATAACAAGACAAGCCATTCTTCTTGAGTTGCGAAAATTGGTTGACATATCCTTGGACTTTTTTCTTTCTCAACGACTATCTTATCTTTTTTTCTTCTTAATTTGCAGAATTTGACAAAAAAAAATGTTTATGTCGTAGCACGTCAAACAGAATTATACAAAATCCTCACACCACTACAACGACGACACACAAACAGACACTCAATAAACATTTTTTACCTCATCGGATGCGTCCTCTGAAAAAGGGGAAAAAAAATACTGCTTATATTCGCTATATTTGACCAGAAGTGCGTAAACAGAATACTGGATACGATCAGAATCTCGTTAAATTTTCATTTTCATACGCAATTTTACCGCCATCAGCCCTATACAAACTTGTTTAACACACTCCCTAATGACTAATACATCTCCTGTATATGCATGCATGACACAACAGATTCAAATGAACTTCAAGTTTTTGTTTTTTTCCTGAAAGTATTGTAATCATTTTCAAAAACTGTGCTTATTGTAATATTAAAACCAACATACATTCTATATGTCACATAAAACTATACAATATATATACATACATATACGTGCATGCATACACACACACCCCCTAGGGATAAGCTTCATCTTAGCAATATAGAAGTCAAAATAAAAGTGCTTCAGAAAAAATACCAGGAGCAAATTTTTACTAAGAATTTTACGCTTTAAATATCCTTATAAGTATCCATATCCGCAGAACTGTCACTTCTACTGTTTTAAATATACTAAGGTTTAAAGATTTATTTTTATTTTTGTCTTTCTTAAACCATGAATCACTCCAAGGTTCCCTAATATTTAACTGCTGAATCTAACATGGGGGGGGGGGGAAAGCAGTGACCAGTATTTTCCGTTCACACAGATATTTTTAAATGTAGAGTGTAGACAGTGGCTTGAACCTTGACCATTCCAATGTACAGACCAACATGCTAACCACCAGGCCACGCCCAACCCTTTGATGCATATTTACAAGTACTTTGTGATTTATTGTACTCCTTGTTTATACTACACAGAGACCATCTGTCCTCACTCTAACACTAAAGTTCTTTCATAGACAGAATTACATCCGTTTAACTATTCCTGCTTTTGCAATCCATCTTAATGACTTCAAGAAGCAAACAGTTCAGTGAAAAAGAGAGTAACGGTTTCCAAACTTTAAACATCCAACGCAAGCAAAGCCACTGGCTGGCTCAATTTGTTAGTGGAGCTACACGTTATAAATAAATAACTCAAGCAAAAGTCAGTGAGGCTCGCGTGGCTTCAAACATTTATATAATCTTACACATTATATATAGTGTTAATGCAATGATAACGTATTTTAGTAGACTGATGCTAAACGTAATTAAATAAACATAAAACAAACTTAGAATTTTCACAATGTTTGCTAAATACTTTTCAACAAGGGAGTGTTTGTTTCACAATCACTATTGAATATCAATTTGCATTTTGTATTTATGGCAAAGCTACGAAGGCTATCTGCCACCGTCCCAAAGGATTGAATGTTATTCTTATAACACACCCACAGCTTAAAGTGCGTGGGATATTTTTTGGTATTTCACGGATTCGAGCCTGGTTTGCCAGCTCCAAAATCAAGAGCTCTACCACAAGAACTACCCGCGTCCTTGTATATCAACAAAGAAATGAAACTCTTCAAAACAGAGTATTTCATGTGTTTGTAACAAATACTCTTTTCAACATTGCTCATAATTCAATTTATATACATACTAACTATTAATTGTATGTATGTATGTGTGTGTGTGTGTGTGTGTGTGTTAAATACTTCTTTCCTTTTCCACCAGAAGTGAAAGTTAAGAGAGAATCTGCTGACCCAAGTTGGACTGATAAGCCTTAAATAGGCGAAACTGCAGTCCTCAGCATTAAGCCTCTACGTCAAAGATTCTCTTTTCAACTTAATTTCTGGTGAAAAAAAAAATTAACACATGTATACAATCATTAAAATGTTGATCCGCTGTATCATATCGAATAATGAATTCGACGAAATGTCATAACACTATTCATATACCTAAATTAATTTAGGTTGCTCTATGATGAGGTAAAAACAAACTCAAAACCCCATACATACATATTAACTATTAATTGTATAATTTTTTCAGCTTGTTGTATACTTATGATAAAACAGCCACATCTGGTTTCATAACTCTTATATTTCTTTAGATCATTGTTCACTTAACTTTTGAAGAACTGCGTCCTCT
>NW_013665736.1:152268-158725 GCF_000517525.1 Limulus polyphemus | reverse complement strand
CTATCTGTGCTCTTCCCACCCCGGGTATCGAAACCAGGATTCTAGCGTTGTAAGTCCGCAGACATACCGCTGTGCCACTGGGAGGCTCCTCTGGTGTAACAGCCAAACAACGAAAATAAAAATAGAGTTATTTCCACTCTAGTGTAGCTTGACGACAATTCAAGCACAAAAGTTGAAAGTTCAGTATGTTAACGTGAATTAAAACCTGTTTATCGTCTATTCACTGATTTTTTCTCACCATCGTGATTGCCTCAAAGAGCGTAAATATATTTTTACTCATGTATAAAAATTGTCAACGTACTGTGTAAAACAAAAACAGAACGAAAACATTTTGACTTAAAAATGTTACTCTATGTTCACAAAACACGACATATACACAAGTAACGTAAAACAGGCTACAAAGCTCCACCATGTATAGGGCAAGTAGGTTCTATGATTTCAAATCGAAGGGAAAAGTAAAAAAGTAATTACTGTGTCACTTCGAAGTTTCATCTTGAATCAGCAGTAACTATGGGCCCTTTTGACGTCACTCTTATGATGTCTCTTTGAAATTTGAGGTTGAATCAGCAGTAACTATGGGCCATTTTTTAACAATGCAAATAAGGTTCCCCAAAATGAGATTTGTTCCGCCACATATGAAATCCGTAATTAGATCTTATTGATAAAACAGAAATAAGAGACACGCTAACTTAGTAGTGTTGACACTCGTATATAAACAGATAATAGGCTTGACATCGAATAAGAAACTTCAACCTCAAACTTCAGAGACACCGTTTGAGTGATGTAAAAGTGGCCCATTGTTACTGCTGATTCAACCTCAAATTTCAATGAGACATCATAAGAGTGACGTCAAAGTGGCCCATAATTATTGCTGATTCAAATTCAAGCTTTATAAAGACACCATAAGAGTGACGTCCTATGATCATTGAACTCAAAGTTGAAGCAGTGACTCTCCCTGATAATTATTCACAAATCTCTCTTCCTCATTTAAAGGAGCACTTCGTTACCACGTCAAAAAAATTGGGGAAATGTCTCCCTAGTTCCGCAAACTATAACGAATTTCACTGCATTATTGGTGGTGGCTTTGGGTTAGTTTGTTTGTTTGTTTCGAATTTCGCGCAAAGCTACACGAGGGTTATTCGCGCTAGCCGTCCCTAATTTAGCAGTGTAAGACTAGAGAGAAAGCAGCTAGTCATCACCACCCACCGCCAACTCTTGGGCTACTTTTTTACCAACGAATAGTGGGATTTACCGTCACATTATAACGCTTCCACGGCTGAAAGGGAGAGCATGTAGGGTGGGACGGGGATTCGAACCCGCGACCCGCAGATTGCGAGTCGAGCTCCCTAACCACCTGGCCATGCCGCGCCCTTTGGGTTAGGAGCAGCAAACTTTATTGCACAAATATCTCATGCATATCCTTGTTTATAATTGTATTCGGTAAGACCCGTTTTCCTGGAATACTTTAGCAAAATTTGAAATCATAAGAAATTGTATTTTGATTGTATTTTCCTTAAGTTTGCCATATATAAACACTACGTGTACCAATTAAGTACTGAAAAATTCCTGCCTTAAAACCCTATATTTAGGTTTCTAAGTGCAAAAAAGTCTATCACGCAAAAACAGACCAGCTTGTATGTGCAGTAGCCAGTAAAAACGCTCTATGACATGGTAAAAAGAGAGGAGCACTCAGTAGAGCACCTACCTCCGCCACGCAGCGTTGATCATATTCGGCTCTTACAAAATACGAAAATGTGTCCGTATGTCCGTCGGTATCAACAGACACGGGCCATTTTTGGCAAGACAATGGGGAATAATATTCTACATGTGTCTACCAAGTTTCATCAAAATCTGATTATTTTTGACTGAGCTAAAGAGCAAAAATAGCCTGAAAGATCGGTCCCTTTGTTAACAGATAGGGATTTTTTTTTAACTTTCGTGACCTTGACCTTCCAAAAACTAATAACTTCTATGTTTGGTCATAGTCTACAATTATACTAACTTTCGTCCAAATCCATTCAGCCGTTTTCGAGAACTTTTGGTGGCAAATAAACACATACACACAGGGGTGAAACATAACCTTCGTCTAATTCGGTGGCGGAGATAACAAACAACTATAAAAATTTAGGCAAAATTTTACAATTAATTTTTTTTTAATCAGATAAACAACGCAGCTGAAAATTAGTCCTTTATTGAGAGCACAATTCATTCACTAAATACCGTTAATTATTAAGTGTCATTGACAAAGTATTACTAACTGCAACCCGTGGAATACAAACACCCTCAAATTCAAAATTGACCAAGTTAAGGTTTCGCTGAGCTACGTTATTTTGAAAAATAATATTTGGCAAAAATGAGATACTCAGCATAAGGTATGAGCAATAATACAGCATTTGCGTCTGTGTGACACACAGCGTACTTCTGATTAGTCAGCGGACGTCATTATAAAAGATCCTGTCCCAGACTTCAGTCGGTGCAACACATGTGGTGCGATAAGGTTTAGACGTACACATGGCATTTAATGACATTTCAGGGATGTTCAGCTCGATATCAAAATTTCTTGCTGAACAATCCGCGTCCTGTATGGTTTATTGCTCATGGTAATGCATCAAAGTTTTGGCAACATCACATGAGGCATTATTCTGCATCATAAGAATAGATAGTGCAATTGCACCCGCGAAAGATCACACAAGTAGGTCTACTGCCAAGTTACTATATTACTCAGTATTACATCTGTCTCTCTAAAGAACAGTAAGACCTGTTCGCCCAACTGAAACGATGCGCAGACATTCGTACTTGACCATTAGATTGTCGCACACTGTATATTATTCATCCCTAGCTCTTTCTACATGAACCCATCAATCAATGGTACAGACATGCCACACATGAGAAGAGTACAAGTGGCTAATGGCGTTGTTACTAATCTTGGTAAATTAGACAAAAGGTCAAAACGAGCTGTGCTTTCTGAACCTTAAGATGCACCCACGAAATATCTTCTTTACCGTTTGGCCACTGATTATACCAATCTAGTTATTGTTCTGACCTCCTGAAACAATACAGAAACAATAAACAAAACTGAAGCAATCAGAAACCAGTGAGTAATGAAATGCAAAGATAAAACGTGGGTACCATGTTTCCGGTAGCAAATAGAAAATGCACGAAAACACATAGGGACAGGTTAAACACGGACAAAACAACAGACATATTGAGTTTTTCAACTGCGTTCTGGTGTAACTTTCAAACCGAATTAAATACTTACCCCTTTAACTTTTGTGTGTAACATATTTCTTTAAGATATATCTCAATCTCAAATTTTTAACATAATTACTCATTCACTTAAAAATTAATGATACTGTGCTTGTACCAAAAATATTTTTTCAGTAAGGCCATTTTATAAGATGTATAAAGCACCATGTCTAATTATGACATTATTCATTATTCACAACCTGCTGAATGTCACTACCTCCTAAGGGCAGCCAGAAGTCCGCTGACGACGTGTGTGTGGAGAAGGGTGGTGGGGGGGGGGGTTATAGCAAAGGCACATCAGGCTATCTGCTGTGTCCACCGAGGGGAATCGAACCCCTGATTTTAGCGTTGTAAGTCCTTAGACTTACCGCTGTCCCACTTTAGGATACGCTGACGACGTAATCGTATAAACTGGAAATTCAAGAGCTTGAAGAAGAGGAAGGATTAGGCATTTGTGTCATTGTGAAGATATATTTTGCTATTTATAAACACACTCTTTCTACCCACCAATCTTGATTCCTTTATACATTTAATCTTAAAACAAATATTACGTATTATTAGCATTTGTTTGTGAAACAATAATAGGGATATTATTATACAAATTATGCCAGATTAGAAAAAAAAAGGATATATCTACATATCTGAAAAACATCTTCTCAAACAGTGTTTTTGGAACTAATTTTTTCAATATATATATATATATATATATAAAGCACGAAAGTCGGTGTGTCTATCTGTTTGTCCCTTATCTAACTACTTCTAGATCGCTGGGCCAATCTCGACCAAACTTTGTGGGATAATAATTTGGAACAAGAGGCATGTTAATGAGATGTTCACAATCCCTCCACACCCATTATTGATGTTAATGAAAATGTATTATCTTTGACGTAAGGTAACGTTAACTACATCCACAGATAGAGCCACGTTCTTACAACAAACAAACAAAAACTTTATTAAATTTTCAGCCTCCCGGTGGAACAGCGGTAAGTCTTCAGATTTACAGCGCTAAAATCAGGAGTTCGATTCCCCTTGGTGGACACAGCAGACAGCCGATGTGGCTTTGCTATAAGAAAACACATTCATACACATTAAAATTTCTATAACAAAACATACAGTGTAGGAGGAGGACACACGAACGTCTTATATATCTCAGGAGAGTGCGTTAGCACTCTCTACGAAGGAATGTAATGAAAAAAAAATGGCTGCCACTATTGCAACAATACATAAATTCAGATGAAGTTGATACTACAACAGCCAGCATAATGCTGATATGAAGAGCCGTTTTTGAGTTACATCCATTTCCTACTTTGACTCGTGACACTTCTGCGGCCAATGATCGTCAATTAATTAATCACGTGAAATATTAAGGACATTATGAGGTGGGTGTTGAAAGCGGGTAACAGAAAGCACCCCTGCCGACAATACTTTGGCTGCTACCTCTTCGTACAAAGTCACCCTCACCATCGTACAGTGTATACATAGCGAGTTCTTGAAGCTTATACAAAACTTTTGGTGAGATAATAATGAATATTTTAGTAATATGTTATAAGTAAATTGTGTGAAACGTAGGATTTTTGTATTATTTATCGTAGCATTCCCCCCCCCCAATTTTTTTAAAGTTCAAAACCCGGACAAAGGACGGGTACTTCAGCTTGTTCTTATTGAAAAATGGACAGCGTATTTGTTATTTTAAAGCTTCATAACAACCTAAGAGTAAAAATTTAAGCAAAATATATTTGCGTGAAAAATAAATGATATTAGATTACTTGGCTATAATCAAGGCGAATTAACTGAAACCAGCGAGACAACAGGAAATCACGCATGACTGACAGGGTTAGTCATTCATGACTTTAGCAAAACAAATGACTATACAAGATCTAAATTGTCCATTCTTCACCAAAGGACTGGGAAATTAACAAACTTGTACAGTTCAATTCGTTTTACTATGGTTCAGCAAACATTAAAACCGAGACAATTCCTTGTCCATGCATGAGATAGTGCGACAGATAGATATAGTGTTACCAAGTAGGAAAATAAGAACGACTGTTCCGAAAAGACCACTGATGCTATATCAAATACTGAACAACAGTGTATGTATATATACGTGTGTGTGTATTCTGGGCAATTCAACTGAGAACTCCAATATCAGCAGTTTTCTTCCATTAATGTTGTAAAACCTGTAGTTTAACGAAAAATAACGTCGAATTTCTTTCAAAATTGATATGTGATTATTTGCATTTACCATACAAAACATTGAAGTGTTCAGCTAGAAAGAAGAAGGGTTTGGTTTGATATGAATCTCGCGCAAAACCACACGAGGACTATTTGCGCTAACCGTCCCTAATTTAGCAGTGATAGACTAGACGGAAGGCAGCTAGTCAACACCAGCCACCACCAACTCTTGGGCTACTCTTTTACCAACGAACAGTGGGATTGACCGTCACATTATAACGCCCCACGGATGAAAGGGTGAGCATGTTTGGTGGGACGGGGATTCGAACCCGCGACTGTCAGATTGTGAGTGGTACTCCTTAACCACTGGGTCATGCCAGGCCCAGAGAGACAAAAGACAGCTAGCTGGTCAACACCACCCACCGTCAACTCTTGGATTACTCTTGTCAAACCGAATAGTGGCATTTTGCCATCAGTCTTATAATGTACCATGGCACCAAAGTTTGGAAAGCGATTTATTTTCTATTTTTTGGCGATAACGGGATGCGAGCCATGGAACCTTAACTCTACAGTCCGGCAAGCTAGCCACAGGGCTACCCTCGGCTCTATGCTATCCATAAATACTATTTATCGTTATCATTAAATTGTGAAGATATAAATCAATTTTAATACCTAAAATAGACTAAATTGGTAATGATTTCACTATGAAAGGAGAGGTAAATTTACTTGAAATTGTACTTACAGAACTACAATATCAATTAACATATAAACGTAATCTCTGTCAGAGAGATTACTAATACTCCTGTTATTCGCATGACTTTTTTTCATCAACAAAGCTCACAATATAGAAACTTTACCAAACGAATCACAGGCAATTTAAAACTTTTACCTGTCAACTTATAGAAATCTATAGTGTACAATCCTGAAACCATAAAACGATTGTTTCAGTGACTGTATTTGAATGCTAGATTGTAAAGTAGTTTTGTTAAAATCAAATACTATGTAACATCACTAATATCTTATTTCACGTTACATGTAT
>NW_013665736.1:148982-151481 GCF_000517525.1 Limulus polyphemus | reverse complement strand
CAAAACTTACGACTAATATTGTCACCAAAAAAAAGTTTGATGCTTTTGTCCATCCGATCTCCATCATTTCTCTAATAACTCTGCACAATTACTTCAGAAACATCAACAAACTCAAAATTACCGAAACCATAACCTTCTCGTAAATGGATAAAGCTAACATTGCATATGCAAAATAATAATTACCCTGTCTGTTAGTATCACTTTAATATACAAAATTTATACAAAACTTAAAATCAAATGTAAAATGACCCTCTAGAATACCTCAACTCCAGGTTCTTTGAAGGAGACTTTTTAAATTGTGCAGTGTAGAAGGCAAAAATGGCAAGTTCTGTTAATACACAAACACGGTTGCATTACTTTACAAAACGGCTTCTTTTCTCAACACTATAAAAACGTGTTTATTTGTTGTTAAGCACAAAGCTACACAACGGACTATCCGTGTTGTACACACTACGAGTATCGAAATTCAGTTTTTGGTGTTATAGGCTTTCAGACATACTGCTAAGCCACTGGGATGTGGGGCACTATAACAGAAACAACATAATGTAGATAAAAAGTTCTCTCAATATCGTAGAAATATGGCGTTATTGAACAAATGAAAACTTATCAATATAAAAAAAGAATACGTCGGAGTATAAATAGTAACTTTCTGTTATCAGAGTAACAAAACGTTGTTGGACGAGGTGAATCACAAAACAGGGTCACAATAAGAAATAAAACCCATATCATGACCAGCTGAGAACTGGAGTTTAAAAATAATGTTATCACTTCTCATCAGCCCAACTAGATCGATGAATTGTTTGTTTATTTTGCTGGATTTAGCGCATAGCTACAGGAGGCCTATCTGCTCCTAATTTTGAAGTGATACATCAGGTTGTTGTTGGTTGTTTTTTGAATTTCGCGCAAAGCTACACGAGGGCTATCTGCGCTAGCCGTCCCTAATTTAGCAGTGTAAGACTAGAGGGAAGGCAGCTAGTCATCACCACCCACCGCCAACTCTTGGGCTACTCTTTTACCAACGAATAGTGGGATTGACCGTTATATTATAACGCCCCTACGGCTGAAAGGGCGAGCACGTTTGGTGTGACGGGGATTCGAACCCGCGACCTGCAGATTGCGAGTCGAGTGCCCTAACCACCTGGCCATGCCGGGCCAGATACAACAGAAGGAAGACAGCTAGTCAACACCACCCACCACCAACTTTTGGGCTATTCTTGTCAGATCGAATAGTGGGATTTGACCGCCACTTTTTTAATGCACCCTCGAGGACTTAAAGTTAGAAGTACAATTATTATTAAGTTTTTGCGATGGCAGGAAGAAAATCATGGAGCCTCAGCTCTACAGGTCAGCACGCTACATCCAAAAACTACCCAAAGGACTGAAGAAGCTATTTTAAAAAAATGATACTTTATTGTTTTAATAAACTCACCAGTAACTTCTTTCATCAAAAGACGAAATCAAAAAAGCTTTTAATCTAAAACAATCAGTTTCAATTTAAAATTATGTGTGTGCTACAACAGGAGCATCCTGGCTTATACTGGGTGATAAGACACGTAGTTATGGCCTTTTTAAAACTACAGTAGTGAGTAACGTGGTGATTCACCTTGGACATTAGTTGATCTTATCATGATTCGCAATTTGTAAATATTTTTCTTGTATGGTGAGTCATTATACGTGATGTTTACTTTAATTTGCATAACGGGATCGGGTTCGACCTCGTGGTTCATGTGTCAGGCTGCTTATCGAAGGGCCCACGGTTTAAGTCGTGATGCTGATGAACACGCTCAGCACTTTTCGGCTTTGGGTACGTGATTATCAATTCGTTATTCGATTCACAGACAGATGGAAAATGCCGCTAGCTGACTGCCTTCTCTCTGGTCTGCATTTCAAAATTAGGGACGTTTACCAAAGGTGCATATAGGGTGACGTTCCGATTGGAATTACAAATTCTGATTTTCGTTTTTACCATGCGTAGGTGGCGGCATCTGTTAAAGATGTGTGTCATTACCTCAATAAAAATGCTTGTTTAGCAGAACTGAGACGTAATGTGATTTGAAAATAATGGATGATTGGCTATATAAGCTATATATTATACAAATCCATTCAATACGTGGTACGTTCATGGTTTTCTTATAAACTAACAAGAAAGCGCTTAGTAATGCCTCAATAATGTTTTTACCCGTTTTATTCTCATAGTTTTTGAACTAAATACATGTGTATGTAAGTTTAAAATAATGTACGTTATGCTTGTTGGATTTTACGCAAAGCTACACGAGGCAGATGCGTTAGCTGTACCTAATTTTGAACTTGCATAAACTTCACGTACTCATACTGGTTTCGTTTGAATTTTGTGCAAAGCTACTCGAGGGCTAGCGCTAGCCATTCCTAATTTAGCAGTGATAGACTCGAAAGAGTGAACTGGTCAACCTCACCCACCGCCAACTCTTGGGCTACTCTTTTACAAACGAATAGTGTTGGCTTCCACTTTATAACGCCCTT
>NW_013665736.1:144597-147990 GCF_000517525.1 Limulus polyphemus | reverse complement strand
CTATATACTCATAGTGAGAAGAGGGTTGAACTTTTATATTTATATATATATATAAATGAATAAATCAAAAAGTTATTACATTTCCAGGTAATTTATCAGCTTTTTCTAATATAAAAAATAACACAGGAAAATAAAGCAGAAAATATTTTAGGTTAACGCTCCTATTTATATATGTGCTGCTAAAATAATAATTGTGTATCCATTCATCTTGTTGTTGTTTGTTATTAAGCACAAAGCTATACAAAGGGCTATCTCTGATCTGCCCACAACGGGTATCGAAACCTAATTTTTGGCGGTACAAGTCCGTAGACATACCGCTGTACCACTGGGGGCATCCATTCATCCATTCGCGAACCTAGTCAAATACAAAATGACATTAACTGTATATTTTCTGCGCATTAAGAAAAGGTTTTCTACGCATTTTGTAACCTTATTAAACATATTTTTAATTGAGGAATCATTTATTAAAGTTCTTTTACATATACATATACACACACACAATGAAATCAGCACAGTCATAGGGCTATATCACAGAACGTTATCTCACGCAATAAAAAGCGACAACACTGCATTTGTCATGGAAAAAAATAATTCTTGTAAAATGCATTCATTTTTCTCTTATGTTTTGTTTAATGAAAGATAAATTGATAAACCAGAGTTATTATATATATGTCAAGTTAAATAAATTTCCTCTTATGAATTTATGTGTATCAACTCTAAAAAACTAATCAAATTGACTTCTAATTCTGAACCGATAAGTATCAAACAATCGCAGACGGCTGGGCGGTAAGTCTGAAGGATAATGAGGCTAAAAATTTGGCTTAATAACAAACAAAAAGTATGAAACACGACAACAAAAAAGCACTAGATGTCGCCCTAACTTTTGCACGATGTCCAGAAAATATAAACCGTATGTACGTGAAAATAGACATACGTGTGGTCGTAACATTGTGCCACTCTTCCACCCTATTTCTAGCTATTTTCTGTTTCAATAGATTTTTGTGTTGTGATTCTCTCAAGTATTTTATTCATGAAATAAGTTAATTTTTTTTTCACAGCAGGTACATTTTTCCCCTTCTACACCAGATTACTGTTGTCTATATTTCATTCACTGTTGGTTCAACGTCATTAAAAAGCCCCCCAGTGGCACAGCGGGGTGTCTGCAGACTTACAACGCTAGAAACCCATTGTGTAACTTTGTGCTAGCTACAAACAAACAAACGTCATTAAAACTACGTCATGTGAACTAGTTGGCCTAACCTCAAGTTACTGTGCTTTGTAATTTTCTATATTTTTCAGTAATTATTATCGACCCCTTCTGTGATATTACTATTTATTGGACAAATAGGTTTAAAATCTACAACTCAATACTGAAAAGATTAAACTTTCATTTCAGGTAAAGTATTATATCTACCTATACTAGTCCATATTGTTTTGATAAGCAGACAACTTGAATTAGATTATTAAATTTTCTTCGTAAAAAGCAATCACACAAGATCTTACCTTGAAGTTCCGGTAATTCCGGAAGTAAGGAACAGCAAGTTGTTCCATCGCTTCCTGTTGTTTCCTTCCTGTCTAAACCGTTTTAACCATAGTCCCATTTATTGAATTATAAAAATATTGTTGAATATGCACACATTAAATTCTGTCTCAATTGTACCACTTCTTTACACGAATAGTAATATATAATCGGTACAGAAGAACTATGATATTTTCATCTACACTTTCGTAGAACGGTTAGCAATAATTCATGAATAACTTTAAACCACTACTATAGAAAAATAGTTTCCTTTTTATGTGTGACTCACAAGATGTATGTTCGACAACCAAAATGGCAGTTCATCCCCAGTGAAACTAACTACATTTCTTGAAATTTTTACTAGCAAAAAACAATGCATGCTATAAATCTTTTTTGTTGGTGTTTTTTCCTGCAGCAGCCGAGGATAACTATCTTGCCAGTCATGTGTAGCTTCTAAGCAAATGTATTAAGCATCATTGAATCTCTGCAGATAATAATTTTGTAGTCATGCGACTCTCGTAAGCAAAAGAGAATACTTGTTCGCTGTTTAGAAACGAAAAATGTTACATGAGTGCAAGCCAGATTTCGTGCCAGAACTCTGATTCACAGTCACAAGGGAAGGCTATAGCCACGCTACGCCAATCAGGATCGTTTTTATCAAAACGTTTTAGTAACGTGTAAACTTCCAATAGATGATTTTCATGATGAACAGTTAGTGAAATGTCACACATAACTATATTTTAAAGATATAGAAGCTATACATTTCTGCCATGTACTAATCCAAAGGAGGTATTATTCACTCACAATTTGAGGGAAAACTCTTGCAAGAAACTGATAGGTTTTGTTTTAGGCTAACTGAGTAAATAGACATAAACAAACTTATAAACAGCATTGACTGGATAAATTGCTTAGATACCTTTAGAAGAGGCTGCCAACTGGAATAACACAAATGTTTCATTTGTTTCTAAAATTCTGTATATATACATTTTTTTTTCTTTCTAAAAACAGAAAACTTAAACTTTTATGAAATTCTATTAAACCACAGTCAAGTGATTTAAATAGAATACCTGTATGACCATGTTTTCTGAAATATTTTGTTATTAATAGAATTATCCCCTTGTAGCTAAGAGATAAAAGTTAAGGTTTATAATGCTAAAATTCAGGTCTAATCCCTGCTGTGCACAAAGTGCAGATTACCCATTATGCTGCTTTATACAACAAACACAAACAAATTAACATACATGACTATAACAGGTGCACACTGGGAAACACAACAACTGTCATCAGACTCACTTATGTACAGCAGTATTCATATAGTAATATACTATGGATATTTGAATACTGTATACTTTTTAGTAGAAATTTTTCCAAAAATATACATTCCCAAATCATTTATGTACATGTAGATAAATCAGTACTACAATAATAGTAACTAATAACATTAGCATTTTATTTCTTTTTTCTAAAATCGTTTGTAATTGTAAATTACTTGAGGCATCCAAAATTTGGAGATTACAAGACAAGTTGCCTATTATTTTGCATTTGTAGTCAAGTTTTGTTTTTCTTAGAAACTAAACTGCTGTTGGTTTTCATATTTTGTTATAAATTCCAGTTGTAATAATCAAATGGACACTTTCTGGCAGGAATTAAACCTACAATAACAGAATCACTAATCTTCCACTCTTCTTCTTTATGTTTCTATTTCCACCTAATCTTAGAATCTTGTGTTGTTTTCAACTAAAAAAACTGAATACTGTGTTGTTTTACAGTTTTAAAACCTATGTTGTTGTCTTACACATCTTTTATTTCAGTTTCTTCATGTACCTTAAACAACCTCAGAGTTAAATAAATTTTTTTTTTCATGAAGAAAAAAG
>NW_013665736.1:106760-143541 GCF_000517525.1 Limulus polyphemus | reverse complement strand
CTCAGAGTTAAATAAATTTTTTTTTTCATGAAGAAAAAAGTAAGATCTGAAATGCAATTTTCACATGGCTCTAAAATCTCTAAAGGGTATAATGGGTTTACTGAAATGTCACATGAGAAGTTTTGTTCGTTATTCTTGGTCTGTGAAATTGTATACTATGCATTGTTAATCAAAATTGTGCTTTCACATTATTTTAATACACAGCTTCTAATTGCATTCTGTCTTCAATATAATAATAGCAGATTATATTTTTAAAAATCTGTATGGAGACCAAATGGAAAAGGGCCCAGTCAATTCTCGCAGTAATATTTGGAAAAAAAAAATCTTACAAAGTTAAAATCAACAACAACTACTGTAAAGATTTTGTTAAGTTCTATGTTGAAGTGCTAACTGTAACTACCAAGTTTTGTGCTAGTCTGTTTAACCCTGTTAGAAAATAAAATGAAAATACCACAACAGATCTATGAAGTAATACCACCTTTCTTACAAAAATACATTTAGAAAAGTTAAATTCTACAATATCTCACAATAAACCTAGTTCACAGTGCTTTAAGAAGAAAAAAGTAAAAACTGTTGGTATCATTCATAGCTGTAGCTAATGTTGCTTCTAAGTTGAGAAATAATTACTCATTACATAGTTAAGCCTTGTGGTTATCTTATATTCACTTAATTGTTATAAATAAATAAATAAATATATATATATATATATTTATATATATAGCTAAAATGACCCATCTATATTTAAATTTTGTACAATATCTTTATCACAGAATATATCATTTTTCATTTCCTGAGCCTACTCCTAGTTTAACCAGCAGTCATACATTACAGAAAAAGATGTAGAGTTTGGCCATGCTTTCTTCAAGTTTACAGACATTTTTATAATAAAATTCCCATACCAAAAATTATTATGTTGTTAAACATTTTCAGCACCTTGTAGTGCTGGTGTAACCTGGTATAGAAAATAGTAGATCTTGTAGTGTTAGTGTAAACTGATATAGAAAATAGTAGACCTACCATTACAACAAGTAAAGATTAACATAGTTCTTTTGCTTTAAAGCTTATAGTACATAAATAGTGGGTAAATGTTAGTTATAACTGTTTTTAAAAAAAACATTTTGGAAATGATAGACTATTAAAAATAAGATCAAGATATTATTACTTTTTAATTTTTTGTACAGCAACTTTTTGTGAATTCTTCTTTTTTTTTAATGTTACTACTATTATCTTGTTATTAAAAACAAAAGCTCAACCCCAATACAAAACTTCTTAGCTATATAAAAGTTATTTTTTCAAAATGATAAATCTCAAATCATCATCTGCACTACCTATAATTCTTGGATATCATGAAGTAACTTCAACATTCTGCCCTCAAATTAATGATTTGTTTTACATTATTCACTGGTGGTGATGCCCACATATTGAGTAATTTTATGTTTTTGCCTGTTATAACAAGAAAAAATAAATTTAGGTGAGTGAGATTAATAGCAATACTGACAGAATTTTGCTTTTAAATTTTTTGCGTGTATTGTATGTTATTATGGGCTACAAGTATCCCAACAGTAGTATATAATTATGAATATTATCAACAATTAAGTAATTCCTATAAGAATTTTACAATTCTAGAAGTATATACCAGCAACATGCATTCTAGCAGTCAGGTTAGTTATTCTGACTTAGCTACCATAGGGAAAGTTATTGTATCCATTTATATTTTATTTTACTTTTACGTGATACAAATTATTTTCTAACCACCTTTTTTTTTGCATGTGATACATTTAAAAATATTTTATCAAGTTTCAATACAGAGAATACCATATACAAATACACTAGACAGCAATCTAACTTATTTTTTTCTATACCTTTCTGTGACTAATATTTGAACTGCAGTGATTTACCCTAGTAAATAGAGCTCCAGGCAAAATGAAAATAACATATGGTATCAACACATATACATAATCCTGATAAACAACAAGGGTGATGCCACCCACTCAAGACCTTAAAAAGAAAACCAGTTTGAATAACATCTATAATGGTCATGGCCTACAAAAACTTCCAGTTGAGCTGTAGATGACTGTTTTATGGAGAGGACTGGCAGCCATCTTATGTATACAAAACTATGTATGTAACTGACTTTGTCTAATGCCCCAACATTAATTATTTTACAGAACATGTATGTACATCAAAGGAAACTTTAGGATGAAAGTAATTCTAATTAGACCATTGAAAGTCTACAAAACTTTACTTATCTTTCTAAGCATTTTTATTGATAAAATATTCAATAATTTTGAATAAAAACAATAATTCCAATTCTAAATTTTCTACATGTATACATTTTACATTATTATAAAGTACTTAAAAACACTAATTCATTCAAACAATATACATTGTAGAAATGTTTCTTGAATTATCCTGGAGGCCAAAGCTCTACATGTCACAATGTACAGATAGTAGGACTGAAAAAAATATACTGTACAAAAGACAGTTAATATATAGATGTTATGGGAAATGTTACAGTGACTACCTATAGTCCGTTTAATATACCTTTATTTTTGAAAAGTTTTAACTGAAGAAAGTAGCACAACTCAAAATCACATATAGATAACTTTAACTTGAAGAGTAAAAAAACAAAAATATTGGTTACGTATAACCTAATTAACCTGATAATATCATAACAACAAACATCACTTATATTCCCATAAAATCCAAAACTTTATGTTGTACTTTATTCTTAATGCTCATATACTGTTTCTTATAACTACAGACTTCTTATCACTGTAGAAATGCTATCAAATACCTTAGCTACATCTATGTTGAAACAGACAATTTTTTTTTCACAACCACACACCTCCTGTTGATGTAAAAAAAATATTTTTTTATCAATTCATTTATATAATACAAAGAGAATAATGCATTTAAAACTATTTCAGTAACAATCCACTGAACTCAACTTTGGTATGATAATCGAAATAACTGAAATTTACAGTAATATTCAGTATGAAGCAAAATATTAATACTATAATATTACAAGAAAAAATGAGAAAGATGGTGCAATTATAGCAAAATTACGATAACAATTATAAACAATCCACCACAAATTTCAGGACATAGGATATATTTCTATATATGACTGGATCCACAAATAAAGTTCTAAACATCAAAGTCCTTTAGATTATTATGTTAAATGTTCTGTTAATTTATGGAAAACAATTTAACATTACTGTCTAACAAATTCAAGAACAACCAATAAAATATGTAAAAAATGTGTAACAATAAAGGCGTATAATACACATACAAATACAACATGAAGCTACTGTACTTCGGCCCTGTGAACCTAACAAATTGAAGTTAAAAATTGCAATTCAACAAAAAAATATCTTCAGTTTAAATACCTCACGAGCAATCTGATCTAAAGCTTGATCCTCTGCAGAATACAATTTTGTAGTAACTCTCTTACGACCACTTCCGACAGTTGCCATGACTTAATACTTGTTTCTGACCAGAAGAAGATAGAATTCTTTCTGCTATTACCATACCATCATTGAAGAAATAGCTGTAATAAAATATGGAATGTTTACTACACATTCACACATCCATGCCATTTAAATGAAAGTTGTAGTTTTTTTTTGAGTTCCTATATTATCTGTGGTTTTACTTAAAAGGAGGTTAAAGATCTATCCTTTAACAAAGCTAAATTTGTACACCTTTGCAGTGGGCCAAACAACCTTCTGTATTCTCCACTCACCCACAACATAGCTTATATATCTATTCAATGGATAAAAGATAACAGTTCATTCAGAGGACTAGTCCACAAAAGACCTTTTTTTGGGGGGTTACAGGAAAGCATTTTGTGTTTAATTATATTACAAACTTAATAGGATAAATTTCAACAGTAATGTACATGAATGTAAAATTAGCAGCCAAATTTATATGTATAAGCTCTGAAAGCATAACTTAAGTTTGTTCTTGGGAGAACTTTTCTCTCTCATAACATTTTTATATGTAACCGTTCGTCTGACGGCAAGAAAAGTAGCAACAATTTACATTCTTTCAAGTTTTTGTTGAATATATATATAAAGGAAACACTGTTTAATATAACTTGCTATGTGGACATGAAATGACTGAATAGATGAATGACCTTGCTTATTCACATGTACAACTGGAAATAATTATTATGCAAGATTTTGATTCAAAAAGAGAAGTGTGTGCAAAAAAAATCTGCACCGAATTAAGATAATTTTCTTTTCCGTTCAACTTACAAATTATTGTAGTATTCAATGAATGTCAAGAATAAATGGAACATTAATTTTGTCATTGTTCATCTTACCAATTAAAATCTAACTGTTAAAAAATTATTATTTCATAACAATATATATAATTATACTGCAGTAAAAGCCACTTTATATGGGTTTTAGTCCAAATTATATGATAAGAATACCTTGTAAAAATAAACATACAGCATCAAAAATACAAGTTGACAGAAAAACATCTGGTCTATCCATCTCACCACTTCTCTTACAAAATCATAAAAAATAAATTAAATATATCCCTTTACATGCATATACTGTACTCCAATCTAACAATAGTTCAGAAGTATTCAAACTAAAAATACACATTAAATTATTAGACAATTACTTCTGGAAGTCTATACATGTATCTCATGCAAGACTCATTTTGTCAAAGAATAATAGTGCATCTGGACTTTCCAAGCTTAATGCTATTCATATCTCAGGCTTTTCTTTCAACTGTTTAAACAGATTACCCTAATCAATTCTGATATCTGAATCCAGTCTCCTCTAATTTTCATTTTTTTGCTCTAGTTAAAAGAAGTTCAAAACTTTAATACTCTTTTAGTAGCTTAAATGCCTAAATTGAAACAGCTGGCAAAAAGCCTTTAATTATAGCAAATGAAAGGTAATATATCTGGGTTATAATAATTTGAATTCACACATTTAGTATAAATTACACCCTGTCAACAGCTTGATTGAAGAAAATGATCTTGTCATAGTGGTGGAGAGCTTTATTTTCCTAACAGGATAATAAGCTTATGCAATAAATTGCCCTCAACAATATTGGAGGATAGAATCTTACAAGAGTTTAACAGGAGAATAAATGATGTCCTGAAAAATAAAAGGTAGAGTTAAACCTTTACTTTCACTTAGGAGTGGATGTGTAAGGGCAGCCTTGAAGGATCAAATGGTCCCTTAAAGTCTGTAATGTTGTGTACGTAAATGTACCCATCTCTGCAAAATTTTTAATATGTTAACATATATATATATATTCTGTAGAATAGGGTCCAAAACTGCAGACAGTACTTCTATAGATGCATAACCAGTCTTTATACAACACAGAAATTATAGATATGTTTACTTTTCATTAGCAAAAAAAGATTAGCAGCATAAGTCCAAAAAATTGACTTTTCAACATAAGTTTTAGTTTGTGCTACCTAAAATCACGATTTTTAGAAAAATAATGTTCCTAAAACAGTAAGTTTTAAGCTGCACAATCCTGTAATTGCTTTACTACAAAGAAAAAGTAACTCACTTAACAAAAAAAGTTTTACTTTATCTTGCCAAAAAAAAAAAACAATTGAAGATTGGCAAACCAACAGACATACAAGCATGCAGTATGTAATTATGCCATTATTTTAACATCTTTTTTTTTCTATAAAGTTTAATTGATTTCACCTATTTAGTTGAAACCACAGTTTAAGTCCACAATTCTTGCTGGAATCACTCTCTCATAAAGAGGAAAAGCAGTAGCTCAATAAGACTTCTTCTTAACTGATTAAAGAAACATCATGATACTCGTTCCTTATGTTAATATAACAACTGATTGGTAGGTATACAGCAAAAATGTAGTAATTAAAATAGTTTATACATGTACTTAAGTGCTTGGTTCACAATGCTATAATCTTTACTACTACAATATTATGATATAAATTACAAACCCACCTAACAAAGCTTTCAAAAACCTCAAGTTAACAACACTTACACATATAATTTCTACTGATAAACATACCAGAATCTAACCACTCAATCAATCAAGTAAAATTAACATTTTCCTTTCCTGAAACTGTATTTCAGATACTCCCCATCTTCTCTGTACCACAAAGAGCTATTACTTTGTGCACACTGTTGAGTAACTCATAAGTCTTGAACTAAACTCTCACATGTGTCAACATGTAATGTGCCAGCCTATGATGTAATCATTAGGCTATATCCCTCCATCAATAGGAAGACAATATGTCTTCCATGTGCTATAATTTCCATGAGCTCTAGCATGTGAACAAAAGTTCACTGTTGACAAGGCAAACTAAATACACCATAAATGGGGAGAAAGGGTGGGAAGGTGGTGCAGACAGATGAGTATCTATCTGAAATACATTTTCAGGAAAGGAAAATGTTAACTTCATAAATGCTACTCACCTCTCTGCAGTGTTAGAACCCCACACCAAATATAGTGGAGGGTCTGGTGCAGAGAAATTACAAAGATGAGTTCCTTTCTGTAAACAGGATCAGAAAGAAAGGTAGCCTAGAAGGACAGCACTCAGTGGGAGACCACAGCCAACTCAAACAGGAAATACTCTTCCCCCAGTAGAGGTAGTAGTGCAGAAGATATTGTCATAAGAATCTTTTGCTGGGTGCTGACGTGTCACTAAGATGGGTGGAATGTCAGTTTTTTCAACTGCCCATATATACCAAAGCAATCTTGCAATAAACCTCATTTCAAGAATGGATACTGAGTAGAAGTAAATGAGTTTAATGCTTCTCACACTCTCCTGTTCTATGCAGATGTTGAGTAAGTATTCCTGTGAGGCAACACTGGCTACCTCGTGGGTTCCACTGTTGCCATAATATAGAAATATATTTATGTAGGGTTAGAATAAGGTGGTTGTGAGACCTAAAAAAGAAAGGAGAGAACTTAACAACTCACCATCACAGCCACTGTAAAGAATGGTGAATGAAGGGAGACAAAAGCCAGGATAAGTGAAACCTTCCTGTGGTGTAAGTAATGTGATACTAGTGTGTTGGGGGTTGTCCACATCCCCTCCTGCAAGATTTCAAATCGTGAACATCAATGGCTAAATGCAAGAGAAGCTATGAGATGACAAGCATAATGAGAGGAGACTTTGAAAATAACAAGAAAAGAGTCATCATCCATGGTATAAGAAACTAACCAGAAGAGGTGGTTTAACCCACCAGGTAAAATGAAAGAATTTAAATGAATAGAGGAAGAGGAATCCCACAACAAGAAACTACACTGGAAGGGTCTTGGTAGTGCCAGTGAGGTAATGATAAATAACCGATACAGAACAAAAGAGATAAGTTGGATTGGAATGACCATACAAGGGAAAAAAGGGAATGGAAGATGAATGGAAAAAACATCCAAATACCCTCCCAAGCCACCTAGATTGGGTCAGTCAAAAAAGATGAGCCTGTCCCTGTGTCAAATGGTGGACAAGACAAAAGTAAGTGACAGCTCCCATAACAGAAAAGGGAAGAAATATGTCCAAAACATATAATAAGAAGTTGAACCACACCAGACACAGAGCATCCTCAACCAGAGCTGTAGAGTCTAGGATTGGTTACCAAATGAGTGGAGGGAAGATGGAAAGTCAGTGATGATAAAATACCCATAGTGGAAGCAACTCCATTGAAAAACCAGAAAATGGAGAAATCACTCAGTAGGAAAGGTCCAGGCCTAGGTGAGATAGTTGATCTGCTAACAGGGCCTAAGCATTTAAGATATGACAGATCAAAAACTGAATGTGGGGGTCATGGGCCCGAAAGAAAAAATCTGGAGATAGAGAAACAGAGATCCTGGAAGTTAGTGCCTCTCTGTCAGGGGAAGGATGAAACAGCAGAGGTGTCTGAATGGTTCATGATAAGAAGATCAGAGAGATGAGACAGAAGGTGATGGCAAGCCTGTGAAGTAGCAACAACCTCACCCCTGAAAACCAGATGTTGGAAATGGATCAGATGTCCAGAACTACACCTCATCGGATCAAAGGCAGTAGAAAGGTATGATCATAGGATTGGTTGTCATCAATCTCAGAGCCAAAATAAAGTACAGCCTGTGCTATGCTCACTATAGAAAAGGAAAACACATATATGTAAGCAAAAGGAGTTGACTGATTTTCTAGTCTTGGAATAATCCAAACAGATGCAAATCTGGGTAATGTGGAGAAGGAAGAACTTCCAGGGTCACCTGTGGACAAAGTGGGAAAGCAGAGTTCCCTCAGAACTAGAGCCAAGGGTGGCTCCAGAAACAAATCACCTGCCAAACCTACAATGGTCAGCCTTCAAAAAGGAGGGAGACCATGGAGAGTAACAAGAAAACAAAGAACTGAAGAGAATGTAACCCAATAAAAAAACCTAGTGGGGACCTCTGGTCACACCAGCAAGAAACAAGTAGGCAGAGATGATTGCTGAAAAGCTGCATTGGCTCATGTTTCCAATTTATAAGCAATACTTTCAAAACAACAAAAAGTTGCAAGATAGAGGTCCTGAAGAGAAGATTGATGGAGGTGAAACTCAGAAAGTAAAATAACCTGACAAGATGCACCCCCAGAAACAAAGAAATCAAGGTTACTGGGACAACATGGAAGAAAACCAAAGGCAAGGTTGAAAACAGAAGTTCAGTAACAAATGAAGACAAATAGATGGATAGAAAGAAAAAGGAAAAATAGGGGATCCCTAAACTGAAAGAAATGATTGAGGTTTATGAGGTTCATGCAAAGAGGAAGCCTGATATTCAGCAAAAATTACTGTAGAAAAGAAATGATGAATACCTCTGGGGGCAATTTCAAAATCAATATTCGGTTTTCAATCCTAAGTGTCATAAAATGCTAAAGCCTAAGTCTAGATAAAGCACCTCAACCAGTTAAATTCTATGTATATATGTATCCTTAGAAATTACTTCAATATATTTTCTTTTGCCAAATTACCAACAGAATAAGTTTGGCTTTTGTATAATACAACTTAATCAATTTCTTGCATAGTGTTTGTAGTAAACATGATTCAGATTATCAATAAGATATATTATTGTAACCTGTAAAGAAGATCTATATACATGTAGTTCTTTTCTGGGTCATGCATTACAATAATATACCTACGTTGTTACTACAAGATGTTCCCAAAATGAAAAAAAAAAAAGAATAACAAGTAAAATCAAAACTAACTGACTTACTAAAGACAGAAGAGCAAATCAGGGATAAATATCCAAGTGTAAAAAGTTTAAACTGAAAGATATAGTATGTTGGAAGATTTACAGAGCTTTAAAGGAGTGATGAATTTTGTTAAAAATGAAATTAGGAAATTCAAAAGGGCTTAGAGATACAATTGGCTGATTAATGTTCATACTAACAGCAAGGATGATTTTTAAGTAATAAAGTTAAGCAAAATGTTAAAATGTGGATTGGGCCTGTAAAGTATGCTGATAGGAAAGTTTCTGATGAAGAATATGAGATGGTTGCATATAAATGTTAATATTTTCCAACACTGAAAACATATTTCTGATTGACAGATATTTAACTCTTCTCACAGATCCAGCTATTCTCAATTGGACTTCCCTCTAGTGCACAAATTTTCACTTGCCACAAGCCTTGAACTCCAACTTAGTTCCATGTATATACCACATGATTCAGCTGCATTTAAGTATGCAAATTAGCCTGCAACAACCCTACACCAATCGGAGTATGACACACCCTCCTATTGCAGCTGACTCCCTATATGCAGTTGAACCCAATCTTCACTTCACAATAACACCGAAAGTGGGGAGGACAGGTGGGTAGGAAGTGTGAGAAGAGGTAAGTATCTATCAGAAATATATTTCAATGTAGGAAAATATTAACTTCTGATACAATTACTTATCTCCACTCACAGTTACAGCTAGAATCCCACATTCAGCAGGTGAGGGGGACCAGTGTAAAATTACCTAGATGAGTACTCTTCAAAAGCATCTGAAGAGCACCTATGGAGTGTGCCACCTCTATGTAGGGGAAACACACCTGTGGGAGGCTGCACCACATCTGAACCAGGTATACTCTTCACCCAAGTGGAGCCAACTGGTGTTGCATCACAATCAAAGGGTGGAACAAGTGATCCATCCCAAATCCAAAAGAAAAAGGAATGTGGGTAGAGTGACTATGGTGTGTCAGACTATAATCAGGAGGTCAACTCCAGTCCACACCAGGAGGAACCAGAAGAGAAGAGGAGCCTCTGTTTTGAGAACCTAAACCAACATGTGTGCAAATCCAACACAACCTGAAATAACAAACCCCAGGAATGTACATCCGGATGAAATCAGGAAGGTGGAAATGCAATGTGGAAGGCCAATTCCAGTCCAGAACCAATCAGCATTGAGAACATAATATACAGTCAGCAGTAGGAAGAAGTTCCCAGCCCACTCACATGTGAGGACTTATTTGCTAGTCCAGCTCCAACCAAAACCAGTCCCCCAGACCAGCATCCAAGGGGTGGTAAGATGGAGGATTCCCAGCCATAGGAGCAAACTGCAAAATAGATGGAAAAATCCAGTTCAGACTGGCAGCATCTGGAATAAAACATCAGACCCAAAGTAGAAGGATAGTCATGCCTTCTACACAGGCAGAATGCCACTGCCCTACTCTCGACTGAGTGGAATTGTGCACACACAGGTGGATTCCTCCATGATCCACCACCCCAGTCGATAGGAACTGAGAAGTGGTAAGGACTTTTGTACTTCACTGGAAGAAGAGGGGAAGAACTGTGTTGGAAAGTCCGGAAGAAAGCATCATTGGAAAAAGTGCAATGGGTGACCATGAAACACTATTTTAAAAAACACTGTTCCAAATTCTGGTAATCTAAGGAATGTCAGAGATGGGCAGCAATCTCTTTCTGCTTTATTCATATTAGTCCATGAGTGTACAGTCCAGTACAAACATATTTATGATGCAATATACTGTGAGGAAGAACCTGCATGTGATCTTGTGGAACACCCCATCTCAACAGCGAGTGTGATAGACCTTATAGATCTCATGGTGTATATTTTGGATAACTGTATACCCGAATAAGCACCACTCACCACAGAGTAGGATCCATACCATGTTAAGCAGGCCCTTGAAAAAAATGAAACAAAAATAACTTACCAACCTATGTATGGAGAATGGCTACAGGGGAGGATGATAGCCTGCTGAGCAGAAAACTGCCATAAGTGCAAGTAGCACAACATCAAGGAGTGGGGAGTGGTCCACATGCCAGCCTGGATAATCTCATTCAAAGAATGATGGAAATGGACAGCCAAGGACATTGAAAGGTGATGAATCAGATGAGACAACACACAAAACAACTGGCAAGATTCAGAAGAAAGAGAGAGAGGAATAAGCTATACAAATAACTAGAGGAAACCAACCAGTAAGGTTCCTAAGATAAATATCACAATAAATGGATAAACAAAGGAGAGGAAGAGCCATGGAAAGGTTCTGTGCATAACACAGAACACCATAAAGCATGGAGATGAACCAGATCAGAACAGGAGTAAATATGGAATATGGAAAAAGGGAAATAACTAGAGAGGAAAACACATGGCAAAAATAGGAAAAACAAAAGGGAGATGACAGGGCTGCCCTATAGCCTGCAATGGTTGAAAAGCACAAAGCCTTGTCAAACCACAATGTAAAAATATGTATCTGAAGAATGGGAAAATCCATACTGGATATACTAACAGTGGAATATGCCCCATTTATGTTGATACACAGAAATGAATGAGGAATGGGCAGTGTGAGACAACAGGGACACTACACATGTAGATAGTCCCAAACCCCTCACAAGGGACTAGACAAAAGCTGTGTGAAACTGGAGTGTGGGAATGGAGGGATGAAGCACCCCTGATTGAGATTGCCAGCAGAGGGACTGGGAGAGAGGGAGAGGTAATGGAGGTTGTTCCTGGAGAAGGGATAGAGAAAGAAAACCACAGTTGAGCTGGCCTGAAAGGACCCAACAAGGAGTGGGCTGGAGGAGAGAAATTACTCGAGGTAGAAAAGTGATACTGGGGTGTGCATAAAGGAAAGGTCCTTCCAATCCTGGTTAAATACATCTACAGCCAAAGCCAAAGGATGTGGAATTTGAGACCAAAAGAGAGGAAACACCTAGTTGTGGAGGAACCAACTGAGAACATAGCCATATGAATACCTGGGAGTTGAGAGACCACTCCATGGGTAGAATCTTGTCGGGACAGTAAAGATGATCCAAGATAAGGTTGAGGGCTCCTGATATGTGAAGGGCCAGCAAAAGAATTTGATGGCTGGGAGCCTAGAAGAGGAGATCTAGAGAGCAAGAACAGAAGGACCGCAACTGAGCACCCCATTGACTGGTGATGTAAGAAACAACTGTCAAGTTGATGGAATGAATCATAATGGTCTTGGCCTGCAGAGGTGACAGGAAATGAACCATTGCCCAATGAATAGCAAGGAGTTCCAAAAGGTGAAGATCTGGCCATCCAGAGGGGTAGAAGGAATAGGTACCCCCATTGACGTGTTATCCCTGTCTAACCATCAAAGGGAAGCAGGAAAGGATTTCTGTAAATCCAGGGGGGTCACTGATGAGGTGCCAATGAACTTGTAGTATCCACTGCAAGGAATGAACGTGGGCATGGCCCAAAGGGATAAGAGCCTTCAGTGATGCTTAAGTCCCCAAAAGAGACAGAACCTCTTGGGCAAGGAAAGAAGGTGCTAAACTAAAAACTCCATGGATCACAGATGAAGAAGAGAAGGCTGGGTTTGACCATGTTGTGCGTTAAAAACACCCCCAGATGAACAAGATATTAAGTGGGGTGAATAATGGATTTCTCTACCTTGATAAGCCAACCCACCTGATCAGGTTCTTTGAGAAGAAGTTGGGTGTGTGAGAAAGACTCTGCAAAGGAAGGAGGTAGAAAGAGCCAGTTATCAATAAAATGATGGAATTGGTAAACATGATACTAATGGACAAAATGTAGAAAATGACGTGAAGCTCGAGCAATAGGCATGCGAAGATGAGCATCAGACACATTGAAATTCCTCATTTAAAGCCCTGGAAGAAAAGCACACCTGAGAGGCAGTTAGAATTCTATGGTAAACCCAAAACAAGTTGAGGAAGTGATTCAAATTGGAGAGATCAATCACAGGATGCCAATCCCCAGTCTTTTTGAGGACAACAAAAAGTTGGAAAAGAACCCTGGAAACATAGGAGAAACCTGTCCAATGGCATCCTTAATGAGAAGGACTTGAACTGCTTCTGTGAGATGCTTGAAAGAAATGGGATCTTAAGGGGGGAACTTGGACAGGGAATAAGGCAGAAGATGTGAGGAAAAGAAAGGAGAGTCCTTCTGACAAAACTTGAATGACTAAAGGGTCAGTGGTAAAAGTTTCTCACACTTCTGAGAAATGAGAAAGCCTGGCTCTCACCAGACTCAAATACACAGGGTAGTCACCCGTAATGTTGACATCATACAGTGCATCGGTGAACAATGGTACGATATGTATACATGGTCTGGGAAGGAGGAACTGATAAAGGAGAGGAAGGAGGAAGATGGGAAGCAGGAACTGGAGGATGTTGGGACAACAGGAAGATAGGGAAGTGTGCAAGCTAGCAGATTCAACATGAGGCTCCAAGTTATCTAGAAGCCCACCAAAGATCATAGATCTCAGAAAAGGGACTGATCAAAGATCTCACAAGGAAGTCAAGAGGGAAATGCACATGTGTTAACAAAGCATCCTGACCCAAGAGACTCCAGCAACACAAAAGCTAAGTGTGGAAGGAAAGACAAAGACAATCTGGACAAGTTGGTGAGTAGGAGGGTATAGGCTTCCACCAAAAAACCATCAGGAGAACGACAAAAAGCCTTGGACAACAGGTGAATGGACGTCAAATAACATGGGAGTGTTGTAAGGGAGAAATGGAGAAGAGCAATTATGCTCGAGAAAAACACCCTGGAGTACTGGGGTCCAAACCCCAAGGGGAATAAGTGAATCCAACAGTTGTCTGTCGAGAAAGGATTTGCTGAACGATAAAACATAAGTGCATGAACCACTGAAGTACGAGGCGGGCACGGCATACTAATCCACACACGTAATTACTCTGCAAAATGTTCAGCATGAACCCCAATATCAGGCAAAGTGGGAAAATCAAAACTCAGAACTAGATGATGCAGTTAATAAAGAAGGGAGGGATCAAATGACATGGGTGACAAAGACAACATACCTGTGATACCAAGTCTAAAAATGGTGAATGAGGTCTAATTGCTGCAACAGACTGAGAACCTGACTGCACAGCAAAGGAATGGGGGTTGGGGAAAGCTGTCCAAGTCCACATCGTCCTGATCAAAGTCCTCAGGTAATGGCAGAATTGCTTGGAGATCAGGAGATCCCTCGGTCCACATGAAAGAAGCTATCTCCCAATAAACTATGCTCAACACTTCCACAATTGATAATGCCACACCTGCAACTGTTGTTACATGATGTTGAACACCATTACTGTTGGTAGCCATTGTAATCGTATTAGTAAACTGTAAATTCAAAAATATTGACTAACTATTGCTAACTGAAAGAGAAATAGAATTCACAATCAGATAAAGAAATCCAACTCTATAGTGGATTGTAAACATACTTTGAAATGTGAAAAACAGTAACTGAATTTCAAAATTTCATAAGTGAAGATGGGGTTCAATTGAAGAGAGAGAAGAGAGAGTCAGTTGCAATAGAAGTGTGTGTCACACTTCTAATGGTGGCAGGTTGTTGCATGCTAATGTGCATGCTTAAACACAGCTGAACAGCATGGTATAAATGTGGAATTAGGTGGGAGTTCAAGGCTAGTGGGGAGTGAATACTTGCACACTAGAGGGGAGTCAAATTGAGAATATCTATAACTCTGAGCAGAGGTAATTGTATTGGAACTTATCTTTTCTTCTGTTTTTATGCAAAAGTAGACACTGGAAATATTCCTGATCCTGAGCATTCTAAGTGAATTTGACCTGAATTTTGTAGATATTAGTTCATTAGAGGTAAATAGGCTGAGTGAAAAGTTACAAATAAATATAAGCACCAGGACCAGAGAAAGTTTTCCTCAGGGTTTTAAAGAAAGTCAAATATCAGATAAGTGAGCCCATCTCTTTCATTTCAGGTAGGTCATACAACATGGACATACACCTGTGTTAGTTCTATTTTTAAAGGGGTGATAAGAGTTGCCATGAAATTATGGGTCAGTTACTCTTACTTCTCTAGTAAGAACAATTTTATAAACTAATAAAAGAAGCTTTACAAGATCATTCAGTAAAATATGATATCATTAAAAAAAGCTAAGATGGATACACCAAAGAAATATCCTGCCTTATTGATCTGTTAACATTTTGTGAGGGTGTTACTTGTTATCTGAATAATCATCTTGTTTGGAGTTGATGTACTTAGATTTTCAAAAAACTTTTATATGGTGCCACAGAAAATATTAACTAAGAAAATAATATCAGGGATGTGAGTGGGCCAAGGACAAATTTGAGGAAAATCAGTCTGGGATTTTGGAACTACTAAACATACCCTCAGAGGAAGTAAGTTCCCCCTGAACTCAATCTTTCCCTCATCCTGATATTTTATAGATTGCCTATGATGCAAAAATGCTAATCACCTTAAAACTGAACCATTTTAGACATATCTGTAAAAAAAAATTGTTGAACACAACCACATCACCAAATAAAATCCTACCTCCCTCTCCAGAAAAAATTCTGAAAAAAAAAACTATTCACACTCTTAACTCACCACCATCACATTTCTCCTTAAAACTGCATCAAACTGATCATTAAATTGAAAACATCAAGTATGACTACAAAAAATAATATATACATATCATAAGATATATATATATTCCTTAATGAATTTTCCTGTGAATAACATAACACATTCAGATATTATATAAAAACAGAACAGCTGATATAGAATTAGAATATTTAACAATATAACCACCTCACCTTGCCTAATTTGAGACAACAGGTACAAGTAAATTTAGTGGATTGGTATAACAAACTAATTTAAATGCAAAATTAGTTAAATATGGTTGTTCTATCTTTGGAAGCTGTCAGTTCACAGTTTTTTTTAACACATACTGGTAGCAGTATTATATAAGTCAATATTCAGGTTAATTGTTTCATGTTATTTAGTGAAACTAGTTACACCAAACAGTTTTCTCCCTGGTTAGACAGTTCACTATTTTACTGCATTGGCAGCAGTAAAACTAAATTATTAAATTTAAAAGCATAGTTTAAAAAGCAATTCTACCAGAACTTAAACCAAGCAAGGTTATTTTTAAACTAATTATTCAACCAATATAAGTTTTTAAACTTCCTTTAAGCTTCCCTATTTTTGTTCATTAAATAAATGCAGATGTATTATAGGCTTATTGGTGATTTTTTGCTAAATACAGTATTTCCTTTGTCACTCATTTAATTTTTGTGTTGTTGTAGTTTTGATTAAATTTTAGTTACTTACTTAGAAATGATGTAATTCTTTTATTTAACTTTAGATACTGTAGATAGAATCTGTTGAATTCCGAAACATTTATCTGTGTCCCCTCATGTTACAAATAAACAATGTTGTTTACCTTAAGTATCATTATCATTTTTATTGTAAAACTTTATTTTCCTCTCAACACTTTTTGTTTTGTTTTGTATGAGGGGCACTGCTATTAATAATACAAATATAAAGTATCATTACTTTAAGAAAGCTTTTGATAAAGCAACTTACAAAAAATTATTTAATAAGTTAGATAATTTTGGAAATCCTGAAAAGTTAAGATGTATACAGAAAGCTGGTAATTATCATTAGAAGTATTTTCCTGACTTGTATTTCGTAGTCTCTTAAAGATCTGTTTGGGACTTTTGTCATTCATCATTTATGTCACTGATACCAATAATTTCTTGAACATTACCATTTACAATTGATGATACATATGCTAACAAACTATGCTGATTCTATAGAAAATGCTTATCTTATTTATAAGGAACTTCAATAGTCTTAATAATTAGGCCAGAATATAAAAAATAATTTTAAGACCTTGTATAACTGTGATAAGTAATTCTAAGAAATTACTGTAGAGGAGGAACATTGGTGTTTGGAACAAAAAAAGAAGAAAGGTTTATATACTTTTTGATAAAAAAAAAACCTAAAGCCTTCTGCTAAGTATTTAAATGTGCTGAAAACAACAAGAATTTTTTTATTTATTTAAAAGAATTTAGTTATAACCTTGAATGGCCTCATTTGGAGTTCAGTATTACATGCAAATGTACAGTCTTGGTACTCTAACTATAAGAAAGAAAACATATTGGAAATAGTACAGAAATTCTACTAGAATAATACATGCACTTGTTTAAAGCTATGAAGAGAGCTTAAAGATTGAGAACTTTTTTTTTTCTGGAGCTTACAAAGCTATAGATGACTTGATACAGGCATTCAGAATTGCTAGAAGTTTGGACAGTTTTCTGTGAGTGGAATAGTGGAATGAAAAAGCTAAAAATACATGATTCAATATTAGGATTATTAGGTATAAGCTTTGGTAACCTACACACAATCATGTTCTTTAGTTTTAAAAGTTATGTTTCAGTTAGTTGTACTATCCTTTGAAATGGTCTACCTGATGATGTATTGCGTGCTGTTACTCTGAATTGTTTTAAAAACTTTATTTGATGGGTTTATGGTTGAGAAGGGCTTTGTAGTTTTGGTTCCTTATTTTTGTGAGTAACGAAGTAACCTTGAAAGGGCAAATGTCCTTCTGTCACCTTCTTTTTTTTATGTTCTGATCTTATGGGCAGTAAGGTCATTAGCAAGTCATTTAATATTTTAAACATTAGCCAAAACACTGTTTCTAAGAATATCAAATCATTATTCTTATTCAAAAACATCAGTTATGTTTAGTGTTTAACAAGTTACAAAATCATTCTTATTAATGACTAAATAAACAATGCCTCAAAAATATGCCTTCAGCAAGCAATTGGCAGTATAAGAATGACAATATTTGTGACATAGTTTCACAGTAATATAAAGAGAAACACAAGTAATAAGTCAGCTTAGTAAAATTAATAATAGTGTTAGAACTTAGAAGCAGCTATTTGATGAAAGACATCATTTAATCTGTGTAAACCCCTTATATCTGATTCCAAAATAAAACCACTTAAGAGCATTTTTGTGGCACTAAGGAGCTAGAATTTGTATTTTTATTGTGTGTGTGTGTATGAATCAAATCAGGCAAGTTTTATTCCTCATGCAACAAAGTACAACATGAGTAGTTAAGATCTATACAACTTACAAAACCCCTAATTAAAGTAATAATTAACTTATTAAGATAAGAGTGAAAATTTGTGAAACTCTGTTCTCTCAAATTAACTTGTTTTAAAATGAATTACTTACTATGTTAGTTATAACTTAAAAGTTGTAAGTTGTAGTGTACTTTCTTATTAGATTAGACTTAACGTAAAACACAATTTACCAAGCACTAGGACCTATAGTTTAAATTATAAGTTAAAACTATAATTATAATTTATAAATAAAATTAACATCAATCAGTACAAATAAACTTCACAACACAACTTCAAGTTACCACTACACTTTTACTAAGTTTAGTTTTACAATACTCCATGCGATGTATTGCAAGTTATACTGGACATGTACAATATAATATTGTTAGCATTTGAACTCGCCACCGTAACGATAATCAATCATATACCCAATATAATTGGTAACATGCTTATCACCGGCTAACGAGAATATATATTAAGATTTACACACTAAAGGCTACATCATAATTACATGGTGAAGATTTGAAAGTTTATGGAATGAAGAAAGTATATTCTAGAAATATTTTTATCAAAGTTGATAAATTCTTGAATATTTACCTACTGAACTTACTTTTGACATTAAACTCGTTTCCAGGCGTTCTTAAGTGTGTAAACAAATCTCTAACTAAAAAACAGCAAATCAAAACACCATTAAAATTTATAAGTTTAACAATGATAAACTCGGCCGATCTCCTTCGAAGTACGATTCCCGGATGTTCTTGAAAACGGAAATGACGTAAAGGAAGCTTTCTTCCTGGCTCGTTCTGAAACCAAGTTTATCGCATATTTTGAAACCATATCAGAATAAAATAAAACCTTTTAGAAAATAAACTAGATAATTACGTCGAAAACATTAACATTAAAAATTATATAAAAACACCCATTAGACCAAAGATAAATTTTTAAGTACAAATTTTTATAGGAAGGGCCTAGGATTTAAATAAAAGGGAGAGTGTATCAAAATAACTTGGTCTTACTTTAAGCAGTCAAGATATGTTTTGGGTAATGATGTCACTAAGTGTTTTAAATATACATTAGCTATATTATATGGTCGAAAACTCTTAACATGGTACGTGTTTTCAAAATGTTATCGAAATTCTTTCCTGAAATTTAGTATAACGTGCTAATATTAAGTGCAAAAAGCAAAACAAAATTTTCGATAGTTAGTGAGCTATAATTTAAAGTAATTGGTACAAAATTTATTCTATTTCGGTTTTTAAAAAGATGTTCAGTAATCTTTCAAAGTAATTTGAATACTTGATAATAAGCCAACATGTTGTGAGGTTTGAAGTTCAAAACATCACTACTAGGTGACAATAGTATGACGTTGATTAATTTACTTATATGGTATTTTCTTGCTTTTGGAAAAGTTTTCATATGTTTACAAACCATGCATATTGAACACATGAACATATTTCAGCAAGCACTGCTTGAAAAAATAATTTTGTTTTAACGTCCCATCTAACTTTTAATAATTCTTCAAAACTTTTTAAAACATTGATATCACTCACTCACAAGTTATTATTAATTATTACCACTTAAGATCACTGTATTGGGGACATTAAATTTCATTACTGGTCCCAAATAATACAATTTTCCCAAGGGGCACTTCTCCTAATGATGTTACTTGGTTCATCAGCAACCAACAAGGGGCGTAAGCTACACATGTTGGTATATTTGAAATATTTTCGAATATTTGTTTGTTTATTTAAAGTTAAGCACAAAGCAACACAATGGTCTGTCTGTGCTCTGCCCACCACGGGTAACGAAACCAGAATTCTAGCGTTGTAAGTCCGCAGACATGCAGCTGTGCCACCGGGGGTCATTGTTTTTTCGAATATAAATATCGACTTCAGGGAACATAAATTAACCATCACTACTCTTTTATACGCATTAAACTTTCATCATGTTTAAACATTAAGTCGACTTAATAAGGGTTTGAAAGCTAAGTTAGCCGTATATGTATGTTTGTTTGAGGACAAAGCCACATTGGGCTATTTGTTGTTTTCACTGCGTGGATCGAATCTCAGATTTTAGCATTGTAATTTCGCAAATTTACCGCTGACCAACCGAGAGACTTAGTTGCATGTACAGTGAACTAACAAATAGGACTAATTACGATATATTGTAATAAGCTTGAATATTGTATTTTCATTTTCGTCCTAAGTGCATCATATCATATCAGCGTACATGACGTGAGCACAGAAGTTGCAAGGAAAAAAGTACAACTTGTGAATGCTTTGTAACATCCGTGCAATTTATTTATGTGAAATAAAATTAGATAGCTCTAAAACAAAGTATCAGTTCCTTCTTCGTGGTTTAGACTATAGAATATAAAAACAAAAATTAAACGTACCATGCAAATAGTTTAATTCACTGAAAATTTTGCTAATTACTTTTATTAACAAATTGTTAACACACACGAAATCCTGAGCATCAAAATGTTTAAATATCGTTGATACGACTAGTCTTACAAACCTCACAGAAACAAATCTGTGATTAGATTATTTTTGACATATTATTACGAATTATTTACTTGTACTTGTACTTATTCTTGTCAAATTATATCATTTTCCTTCAAATTTACCCTATTTTCATTATATGTTTGATAAAATGTACGCGTGAAATTTGCTGAAAGGAAGCCTCTTGGTTATTAATACTGAAAACTAGCATTACTAACATATAATTATGCGTAGTTGTTCATTCTCTAATCCGTTACTGGCGTTAGACTATTACAGCCTAATTGGGATAACGATACAATTGAAAAAAGCAAACTTAGAAATAATGTGAAATAAACCCGAATTTTCGTAAGTTAATTACTGAGGAAGTTACTGGTGATGAGGATGTATGATACTGCTGTACAGCAGGACCACTCAAGCATCCAGATGGATTCACAGTAGAAAGAGTATTGTCAACACTTCTAGGCTACAAAGTACAATAAGAATTATACGTTATTGCTATCCTAATCGGAGATGAACCGTCACGTTGCCACAACGGGGTCCTGCGAACTACTAAGATTGATGTAATAGTTCATTAAATCTGACAGTTGACCAACATATTTTAAAATCAAACAATAAAACATGACATATCGGTTACTGCTGGCCTAATTTTGGTTGAGATAATCCACAAAATATCAGTTTTCGGTACTATTTTGTTGATTTTAAGTATTTATTTTTTTTCGCTGTCTTAACTGTAAAAACAAAGCACAAACTGTCATGAACTGGGTAAGAAGCTATTATAACTTTATTTATGAAGCTGAGTTTAATCCAATGATTACTGTCGAGGATTGCGAATCTAAGGATATAGTTGCCGCAAAAAACAACGAAAAGAAGTGTTCTCTGCTTTTGAGGTAGTGTAACTCAAGAGTAAGCGGTGGGCGTTGTTAACTAAATGTTTTCACTTCTTTAGCCTATCACTTAAAAATATGGGATGGCTATGCACAAAAATTTTAAAACAAATAAACTTTGTTTCCTTTAACTTCCTTCTAGAGAATTACTGACGAACCATATCCAACGCATTACAACAAAAAATGCTCCCCAGTGGCACAGCGGTATGTCTGCGGATTCATACTACTAGAAACCGGGTTTCGATACCCGTGGTGAACAGAGGACAGATAGCCCTTTGTGTAGCTTTGTGCTTAATAAAAAAAACAACTACAACAAAAATAGAAGGAATTAAATTCATATCTCAAATAAGAGAGGATTACTGACGAACCATATTCAACACATTACAACAAAAACAGGAGGAATTATGTTTTTTACATCAAAGAATTAGATTTAAAATTAGGATACGGCGTCTTTCTATCAAGTTAGTATTATCTACAACCTTACGTTATAATCAGATTTAGTTCTTTTGTAAGTCAGAAATAACATACTATGAATAAAAGAATTATTTGGACCAGCTTCGTCTGCAGGGATTCTTTGCCCGATCACAGGTAAGTAGAATCAACCAAAACAATTACATAACTTATTGTAAAAATTTACCCGTCTTGTAATTACAAAAACAAATGTAACTTTTTTCCTGATCCTTTGAAAATTACAATAATATTTTCCCTTCCTCAGTTTTACAGCTTGGCATAGCCAGGTTGTTAGGGCGTCTGACTCGCAATCGGCGGGTTTGAATCCCCGTCTCATCAAACATGCTTGCCATTTCAGCCATGGGGGTGTAAAAATGGAACAGTCAATCCTACTCTTTGTTGGTAAAAGAGTAGCCCAAGAGTTGGCGGTAGGTGATGATGACTAACTACCTTCCCTCTAGTCTTTCACTGCTAAGTTAGGAACGGCTAGCGCAGATAGCCCTCGTGTAGCTTTGCGCGAAATTCAAAACAAACCAAATTCTCAGTTTATGGAATTATGTAATCAAAGCATTATTTTGAATAGACTACACAACAGAAATTTGTCTAAGATTCACATTTATCTCAAGGATGAAATATTTTTAGGAGTTTTCCACGAAAAGAGCTGGGCGTAGGCTAGAGCTAGCATGATCGATTCCCTCGGTGGCTCAGCGTTAAATGAAAGGGCTTATAAATCAGGTTAAAATCGGGTTTAGATACCCGCGGTAGGAAGAGCACAGAAAACCCATTGTTTAGTTTTTGTGCTTGATAAGAAAGAAATAAAAATTGTGTTCGGAGTGTAAATCTAAGGAGGTAGGTCCTTTGGTAGGTTAGTGGTAAGTTTACGGATTTACAACAGTAAAATCTGGATTCGATTCCCCGTAGTGGACAGTACGCAGAAAACCCATTATGTTGCTTTGCGAAATCCAACAAATAAACAAATTGTTCGTGTTCTGTTGTCCAGTAGGTTCACTCGCTACAAGTGTGATGATCATATCCCATTATTCGGATGGACAAGATTTGGAAGTTGGTGCTGTTTACAATGTACCCTTTCTTTAGTTCCTAATTAGGGACGACAATGCGCAGATAGCCCTTTGTTTTACTTAACACAAAAACTCTGAAACAAGCAAATTTTCCCAGATTAAGCTTCATACGCTTGAGTTCTTTTTGAGGTAAACGGTTGAAATGAACAATGATTTGTGTATTAGCTCCTATTAAATCGTGATTTTGCATCGTTGTTTTACACTTCTTTATATTAACGCACCACAATAGGAGTTTTATAAACCCCAGTTCCCCACTGGCATGGTATGGTGATTAGGGCGCTCGACTCGCAATCTGCGGGTCGTGAGTTCGAATCCCTCACCGAACATGGTCGCCCTTTCAGCTGTGGCGGAAGGGGGGGGGGGGGGAGCGTTATAATGTGACGGTCAGTCTCACTTGCCGTTAGTAAAAGAGTAGTCCAAGAATCGGTGATTGGTGGTGTTGACTAGCTTCCTTCCCTCTAGAGTATTACTGTTAAATGTAATTCAAAACAAACTAAACAAGCGAACCTAACCCTAGTAAAAACTTACACAAAAACGAACTAGTACGTTCTCTAGATCTCTGTTTCATACATGATGGAAATAAGCCTAAGTTCCTATAAAATATACTATAAGTATAGCAATCAGCCACCTACTGTTATACTTACTTAACCATATCCATTGTGTGGTGTATTCACTATGTATTATTAGGGTATTAATGTTAAATACTTACTAACTATATTTCCGAGCGGACAAGCATTGGAAAATATGGTACTATCTGTGTAATGTAAGACTGTCTACATTACGAAAGAAGCAAAGTGTGTGCCAGTACAAATGGTCGAATGGTTGAATATAAATGGACATGGTTCTGATAAGGGTAATGTAATTATGATAGTGACTTTACATAAATACAGATCCCTCATTAATGTGATGTTTAGTATTTAACCGTGTTCTTAACTTAACGGTGCCAACTCAAACATCAGTGCGGGAGGGAGGAAGAGGTCTACGGAGCACCCTCCCAGATCCTGATCAGGATGAGTAGTAAATCCTAGTGAATACAATATGATAAACTAGTGTAACAATGATCGAAACTTTCAATAATTCATTTCCGAGATTTCTGTTGATTCAAGCATAAAATATTGACGATGTTATATTTGCGAACTATATTGCATGTGCCTCCTTGTGGCTAACAATTTTTTTTTAATTTTCGCACAAAGGCTGTGCTGTTGCTCATAAGACTTACTTATGGGATTCAATATAAGTAACCTGGGAAGAAATGTAAAAGACAATTCCGTTCATTCTAGAAAGTTCTTGTAGGATCAAAAAACAGTAGACTTTTGGGTAATGTGAAAGATAAAAACAGTGAGAAGACATGAAAGCAGCCCCACTCGCTGGTACTGATCAAAGTAAAACAATGAGAAAATAGTCCGACTCACTAAACAAAGTAGTTGTTCATAGAAGATAAAAACACTGATCCCGTGGGTAATATAGAAAAATAGCAGTATGAAGAGAAACCCACTTACTCTAGTTGAGGCCCAAAACGTAGATCTTATGGTTTGGAAACAGATCAATAAGAAGACGGGCACTCGTTTTACGAGACAGCTTTAGGATCAAAACACAGATTTTATGGGTAGTGTAAAAAAGAGAACAGTGATACGACAGCCCACTCAATCTATTGCGTAGGTGTGGGATCAAAACAGACCCTGCGGGCAACGTACAAACGAGAAGAGTAATAAAACAGTCTCACTTACTTGACAAGTTAGTTGTGAAATATAGATTTAAGCTGCTTCTCTTATGTTAATAATTTTGGACGAAGAGAGTTCTTTAACCATACTATTACCGACACAGTGCTCATAATATGAATAAATCGTGTTAATACCATGAATTATTTCAAAGTAGTAACTGATGTCACTAGTTAGTGAGCTTCCCGGTAAGTATAGTAGTTTACAACGCTAAAAATTGGGTTTCGATACCTGTGATGGTCAGAGAACAGACATTTCATTATGCAGCTTTGCGTTTAACAACAACCAAATTCTTCTCATCATGTCCCCCAGTGGTTCAACGGTAAATCTTAGGGCTCATACCACTATAAAACAGGTTTTAATACTCTTATCGGGCAAAGCACAGATATCCAATTATGTAGCTTCGTGCTTAACAACAAGCAAACAAAATTGTCATGGTGAATTTATCTTCTGCGGTATCTAACTGAACAGGGTGGCGTCATCTAATGGTAATTACATAATTAGAAGCTTGTATACTCAGCATTTTGAAGTGCACTACCAGCATTAAGAAATCTAACAAAATTTTTTTGAATTTATATAGACCCTAGACTTTCAACAATTTCATGTTCTGAATGTCACAGCGGCGAACCATACTTTACTGAGGAACAGAAGAGAAGTAAAATATTTCGTGTCAGAGACATTATTCGTACAGTAGATTTTTCTAGCCTAAAATTGAACTGGAGAGCAAAATAAAGGCCTTAGCACGAACATCGAAACGTTATCCTTCTCAAAATTACTTGTAAGTACCTACTTTAAAATATTAGAGGACAACATTCTGTAAAGTAACAAAGAAGAATTCTAACAAAAATAATGGATCATATTTTATTTTCAAATGACAAAAAAATTATCAAAAAAATCTTTTGTTGAATTCAAGGAGTCATAAATAATAGAAAACTAATAAAAATAAATATGTACTTTTCCTTTTATTATTTTGAGAACAAAACTACAATAAAGAGATTAATTTATGGTGAAAAAAAAGACACTCAATTAAATAAAACATAATAAAAAAATTGTAAAAGTTAAAGCTACCCATTCAGGGAGCCTTTATCTCAACTTCACTTTTTAGATTAAAGAAATCAGTTTCACGAAAGGTTAAAGTTCCAAAATGATTCGATTAACAACGAAACTAAAAAATCGTTAACTTTAAATGTATCATGATGAAAAAAATCACAAACTAAAATATAATGAATAACAATGTTTTTTTTTGTCATAATCTACTCTATCTGAAATTGTAATAGTTGCGTATTAATTTAAAAATTCTTAAAAAGTGATGAATTGTTTATTTGTTGTTAAGCACAAAACTATATAATGGTCTATCTGTTAAACACAAAGCTATACAACGATCTATCTGCGATCTGTCCACAGGGGTGACTTATTTTCTGCATTATTAATCCGCAGACTTTCATCTGAGTCACCGAGGAGGGGAGAAGAGAATTGATAGAAAATGAAAAGAATAAAGTGTTCTTTGAAACGTCAGCATACAACCCGGAGTTCAAAGTTACTTCTTTGTCCGATAACATTTAAAGACTATAATTTATTCTTACCTTCCCACCACGTATAGTTGTTGCAAGTAATACCGATTGTTTACGAAGTCAAGACTCTCACGTTCTTCTGGTGTTACTCTCCAAGTCATGAAGTTAACTTTGAGCTCGTTATCTTAAAATTTCGCAAATTTGAGAAAGGTTTTCTACATTATGTTTTCAAACTTTCGTGTCTTTTCATAACCCCATTTTTTTTAAGGCTCTGTTTCAAGCACTATGCGGAACTCCCAGCTTTTTCAACTTTGGCAATACTAAATATAGCTAAGAAATTTCTCAGGAACTGAACATCAAGGCTTATGCCATATTAATTACTCAGAGACAAAATGTATTTATAAAATAAAGATATGTTTTAATTTGTCCAAATTAATAAAGAACTGTTTTAGGAATCTTAAGATATGATATTTTAGTGTATAGAGTGTAAATGTTTGAGAATCCATGTTGTTATTTTTTCCTTTACCAAAAGAATAATCAATAGCTATTATTTTTTCAATTAATTCACTTTATAAAAAGTATTTCAAACAATAGCACGTGTTTAATAGTGCGCATGCGTAATTCAATTTAATGTTTTGGCACTTATTACTTCCAGACTATAGCGTATTTTTATAGTTGGTTATTGATATCCAGTAGTTTATTAAGCAAGCCTATTTATATGATAAAATATTCAGATGTGTCAAAATATATTGTATTGTTGTTTTTTCTCCTGTTATGTTGGGACGAAAAATAGTAACTAAGTGGACATACCATTCATTTGAAAACAAAATTCAGTTTAGTAGCTTAAGAGCAACTAAAAAAACGTATGTAACAGAGGTGCATAGTTTCTATAAAACCCAGAATTTTGTAATTGTATGTAATTCAATTGCAATATACTGAATCACTAAATCAGTAAATTGTACTTCAAGCATAGGAATTTAAATTGTTTTCGCATTGATCTTAGATGTTGCCCAAATGTATTTAATTTTGAGACAGAAAGAATAAATAACTTGTGAATAATGCATAAAAATCGTACTTGAATTAAGATTTTCCGCTCGTAGAAGTAGTTTTGGAATCAGTACTTAACTAGCCTTTTTACGCACAACCGCTGCTTGACTGTGCCGGAACACTTTGAAAAGTGATAGAGCAAGGAATTAGAGAAGTCTGGTATATTGTCACTAGATGGCAGTAGTTCACTACACCTTTGATTTCACTTCAATTAGGTCTGGAGTAAAGTTGGAAATAAGTTCGATGGTTAGCTGATTGTCTTTCTAAACGTTAACTTATTTATTGTAAGAATCATAAAAATTATATATATATATATATGTATGTATGATCTTATTTTATACACAGAGGTCTGCTGCAAGTCGAAATAAATCATTTTCAATTTTTTTCTCTTATATTTCTGTTATGTTTCTTTATACTAATTATATAGCTCATAAAAAGGCTGCATATGTTTTATATTTTTTGTCTTACACTCTTCATATTTTACAGACGAATAACAACTGTTGAGTAGCCTTCATTCTTTAACTTTAAAACTGCATTGATTGTAAATGACTGACAAAACCCACAGCCCAGGGATCAAGAGATCACTGTCAAGATAAGATTAAAGACATCACAGGTATCCTTTACACTAAAGCAATTTTCAAAAAACATTTGATGAAAATAAATTCTGGAAATGAGACTCGATCTTAAGTTTATAAAACTAATTACTATTTAATAGTACTCATATATATTTACATTACATACGTAAGTCAGGTACTTTATTTTTGTAATTCATAGTCTTAAATATGCAGTCTACTGTAATTTTACGGGATTAAAAATAAAAAATAACAAAACGCATTATCCCACAAATTTAGTTACTATTAGAGTCTTCTATAAACATTTAAGATAATTTGTAATGAAATTCGTGGTGTGTTTGAACTTTGTATTAAAAAGTCATTTCTGATCATTAGTTATGTTTAAATGTAAGAACGGTCTTATTTTGTTATGAAAAGTTCAAAACACATTATAAAATATTGTTTATTTTATAATTTGACACCTATATTAGTGAGGGCGTTGACGTAAAACAAAAGAAGTGAGGTGTATAAAGTTTGAATAATCTTTTCAAAAGCTGCGTAATTAGAAAGGAGACAATCCACTGTCAGAATTATAGTATACGAGGGAGGTGAATGAACCGTAAAAAACGAAAAAGAGAACATTATAAGAACAATATCTGTAAGATTGAAAAGGTATTCTTTTGATGTACCATGTTCAATATAAAATAACTTATACATGAAAGATTTTCTTTATCAGCAGTCATGCATGAAGTATTGGAAATTAAAAACAGTTTAGAAAGTTCACCGAAGAAGGACAACCATGCGATTATAGAAGACGTGTTAAACTATCAGCATAGTTCTGGGTTTCTAGTAGTTACTAGTTAGAACTGAAATCAAGTGGTTATAGAGACGTCTTCATTATTTCTCAAACGATAATGAGAACTTGATATCATGCAGTAGCAAAATTGTAAGCAGGATACTGTTACAGTGCTTACTGAAGATTTCGTTGACGTGAACATTGCACAAATTAATATCAGAACTAGTTTGTACTTAGCTGAAGTACACTTAAATATTCATTACAGGCCCTACTAGTTACGTTTTGGCACATCCGGAACTTTTCAATGTGTGTGTTTTTGTGAATTTGTGTACGCTACACTACTTACGTTGTTGGCTTTTGTTTGTTTGTAGTTAAGCACAAATCTACACAGAGGGCTATCTGTGCTCTGGACACCTCGGGTATCGAAATCCAGTTTCTAGCGCTGTAAGTCCGCAGACATACCGCTGTGCCACTGGGGGGGGGGGGCTGTTGGATTTTATTACTACCAGTAATTATAGTTATGTTACAAACATAGCCAATCTGTTTTATAAGAAATTGAAGCCTATGTAGAATTAAAGGCAGGCAAAAATCTTATTTTCATTTTATAAGAAAAATTTTAACTTAAATATCTGTGATTTAATTAAATTACATTTAGCAAACTGTAATTAATTTAATTTTACATCTAGAAAAGGAGTTGTATTAACAATAATCAAATAGTGCGTAAACATAAAAAGTTTAAAATTTTGAGTCATTTATGGCAACTCTCAGTTAAAAAAATCTCACTACTTACCAAAGAATACAGTTCTAATTTTGATATATATATAAAAAGTAATTTGGTATGTGTTACAAGTTTAGACAGGTCTCACTCTGTATTGAGTCTCATTTTAACAGGCCCCTCACGAGTTAGTGGGGGGACATTTTTGTTGAAAAAAAAAACCCTACCCAATCCGGTTTTTCTTAATTTGAACAGAAATTTTTTGAATATTTTTATTGGCTAAAAAGAAGGCATTTCCTGCACTCTTTTGGCTTTGGGGCTGCAAAAAGTAATTTGAAGTGGTAAGGTGACTGAAATGCGTCAACGCATCACGAGATTAACGGCCAAGCACAAGAAGCATAGAAGTCTACAAATGACATGCAGAGGTATTCAGGAAACGTTTAGAACCACCTTGGTAGACGTTGTGTAGCAAGCCGGATTCATTAGTATGCCTGTAGCTGCTTTCAGAGTGTTCCTGTCTGCTCATCCTACTGCTGACTATCGTGATGCTTCGACCTTCCCTACCGAATCGCAGGTGAAATCGTTCGTATCTCAATTGAATGCTAAACATAAAAAGGTGATAGCAGAAGCATAACTGGTTGGCAATTGCTTAATTAATGATGCTGATAACGTGGCTTTATTGATATATACTGAATTCACTCCCAGCAGGTAGACTTTAGTACTAGCTAGTATGGAGACTTGGGGATGCTGTATTTCACTTAAAAATTTATCAGTTAACAAACGAAAACTTGTCTCGAAATAATACGTCCAAAACCACCCACTTTGGGAGTTTCCGGATTGAACTTACTTTTAATATTCAACAAATTGTATTGTAAAGACACCCCTTGGATCCTGATGTACGTTTTAAATTTAAGACATAGGCACATTTGTTTTGTAGATTGGTCCCAATGATGATGGTCTTTGACCAAAATGCTGGGCCAATATTTAAAATTTTTCTTTATTACGGAGAGTTAAAAGTTCTTTGTTGTTGTTGTTGTTTTATTTGTTTTGTTTTTTCACTTTATTGCTAGCCCTTTGAAAGCTCAATGGTAAGGTTGAAGGTCTATATAACGTTAAGATTCGGGACTCGATCCCTGCAGTTGACACAGCGTAGATATCCTTTGGGCTTAAACGAGCAGTCGAATATTCTAATAACTTCCTTTATCGGAACAGTTATTTCATCAGATGAACACACTACACACCCAATCAAAATTAATCAAATTTTAGTATTATTGTATTTAATTAACAAAGAGTAAAAAAATCCTTGTAGTGAAACTTATAAAATACTGTAACGATAATGGGAATAATTATGAAAACTTAATTAAGGATAAAACTGCTAAGAACTTTATAATTGTATATTATTTTCCTTGTCATATTTACTAATAATACTAAGACTTAAAAAATCCAAAGGTAAGATTAAAGTAAGAAACTATTGTATTTCTCACTGTCTACTTACTGCTTTGCTTTTTAAAAAACTTTATTGCTATGGATAAAATACATAAAACAGCTAATTATGTATTAGAATTGTCAAAGTTGGTGATATTGTTGAGGGAATGTTGTAATATGATAAAGTGTCACGCAACCTATGAGACAAAATACGCTTAAGATCTGATTTGTTGAAAGCAATTGGTTTTGCAGTATCTTAGCTTCTTTATTTCCACCACAGATCACGTAAAGTGTTATCTGTAATCTTCTAATAGAAGGCTAGCACTGGGAAGACATAGGGGCCCTCGGGAGGTTAAATAGAGGAATCGCCTTATGTAACTTCCGCGGGAAAACTAAAGTACATGCTAGGTTTGGGACAATCAGTCCAACGTCTCGCCAATTATAAACAGATACACAAACTTTTTATAAATGATGGTTTATTAGGAGAGTTGAAAGAAACGTTAGAATCTAAACGATCCGGTAGGTGAATTATATATTAAAGTGAGTTTAAAAAACTGTATCCAAAAATTATCTTAAGCCATAATATAATATTTAATGTATATATATATATATATTAAGCCCTTATATAATATTTAATGTATATATTAAGCCCTTATGTAATATTTAATGTATATATTAAGCCCTTATGTAATATTTAATGTATATCCTAAGCCATTATATAATGTTTAATGTATATCTTAAGCCCTTATATAATATTTAATGTATATATATTAAGCCTTATGTAATATTTAATGTATATATATTTAGGGATTACTTCGGAAAAAATACTCACTTTCAATGAGGACTCGACATAGAACTATAGGAAAGAAACAATGTGTTAATGTCTAGAACCAAAGCTAGTTAAAACGTGGCATACACCATAAAAAAGTAGAAACAAAACACAACACGTTACAAGAAGTACTACAATGGGCTATAATTAAAGAACGTGCCTTAGTCACACGGATTCTGAATAATCACAGAGGAAAAAATACAGCACAAATACTTGTAAGTCGAGGAAATTTATTCTGCGTATTCTGCGTATTTCTGCACCGAAAATATATATGTTTTTTAGGATTGTTATTTGACGGTAGAGTTTCTTACATTCATCGAATCCAAAGCTTAGTTGTTGTTGTTTTTAGAGTTTTGACCCAATTTTGTTTTTGCGAAATTATTTTTTAGCAATAAACTACATTGATGACTAACGAAACTTCATTTCTAGTTTACAAAAGTTAAATGTGGTTAAAAAAACGACATGTGAATATGTGTGTAGTTACGAACTTGAAGCCCATCGTTGTAAATAACATAGATCGCCGTCTTCGTCATTGTGTAATGAAACGCCAGAGGATCACGTAATAAATAGCTCGGTGAAACATAAATATGTAAATAAACATATACATATATCTGTAACTATATATCTTAGCGATCCACTAGGCTCCCACGCGGCCTTCTCTGACAGAGAAAAAAAGAAAGCGAATTTGATGAAAAGCTTTATCTATTTCAAGCTAGAACTACACTTTGCTCCGCATGTGGCAGAACTATGTGTATATCATAAATTCTTTGTCGCCCAAATATAACCGAATTACTTTTCTTCTGCACATTATATTAATAACGAGTGATTACGTTTAGCTCGAATATTATGAGTGTAATAAATCATTTTTTTCTGACTTTATAATTATTTTATGCTCATCTGTAGAGTTCAAGAACAGTTGAAATATTTTTGTACCACAGATTAATGACTTATATTAAGTCAGTAAATAACACAGGAACATTTTTGAGATATGCGTGGGAGGGTACCCTAATCTAAAGCTTGTCGAATAATACAGTCTCTTCAGATATCCTGGTCGAGTATAGCCTGTTGGTTAACATGACAAATTGTGGATCTGAAGTCAAGTTAGCGCCAACAGAAAGAAAAAAGCGTATCGCCATTAGAGGCTGTGTGTGTGACATGTAACGATGACGGTCAAATCCTACTATCTGGTATGACAAAAATAACCCAATAGTCGGCGGTGGGTGATGTTAATTATCTGTATTCCCTCTAATATATCAATTCAAAATTAGAGACTTCTACCAAAGATAACCATCGTGTAACTATGCGCCAAATTCTGCAAACAAACTGAAACTCTCAATTTTGAAAAGTAAATAAGAAGAGAGTTCTGGACAAACGTTGTTCCAAGCCATTCGTAAAAAAAAAACAGCTTAACAATTTTGTAATGTAAGGCTTAAATATAACTACTCTAACAAAAGTTAATGGTATAACATATCGTTTTTGTGTGTTTAAGGTCAAAGTTATGCAATAGACTATCCGCGCTCTGTCCACCCCGAGGAATCTAACTCTGTCCTTCAACGTTGCAAGTCCGTAAACTAATCACTGACTCGCTGAGGGACGTGGTTAGGGCGCTCGACTCGCAATCTGAGGTTAGAATCCCCGTCACACCAAACATGCTCGCCCTTTCAGCCGTGGGGGCGTTATAATGTGACGGTCAATCCCACTATTCGTTGGTAAAAGAGTGGCCCAAGAGTTGGCGGTGGGTGGTGATGACTAGTTGCCTTCCCTCTAGTATTACACTGCTAAATTAGGGACGGCTAGCACAGATAGCCATCGTGTAGCTTTGCGCGAAGTTCAAAGCAAATTAACAAAAAAAAACGAAACATTATGCCTGGCCATGCCGGGCCTTTTTTTGTTTTGTATGGTCAATACGTCCACTGTTCAGTTTAACCAAAGCATCCTTTTACTAACGTTTTCATTCGTACGATTGTGATTATTCTTAAGAAAATGTTGGTAAGAAGTTCGTCTACTATTTAGACTTTGTAAATAATAGCAGTAGTGGAGTTCATACAGCTTTGTGGGAAACGTCAAGTGCTTTCCTAGGAAATTAAAACACCTTTTTTTTTTTTTTTACATGGAAACTGCCACCTGCAACCTGTTGGGATTTTGTTCAATTCCACAGAGGCGTCTACTTTCCATCACCTCGACGCTCTAACTTTACTTTCAGCTATTACTCGTTAAATCGTAATTTTCATTACTATAATGTTATATGATATTACACAGAGAACACAATGGTAAAAAGCAACGTATTATAACTACTCTATAAACTTCTTTTCCAAATGATCGTTAAAAAGTGGTGTCTCTGCAGGCTCTCGTTCAATTCTACTTGTTCAAAACATTCTGCAGTGTTCTACACACCTATGGTTTTGAAATCCGAAACTAACTAAACAAGAGTAATATGAAAGAAAAAAAACGCCTTCCGTCTAAGTTATTTTTTATCACAATAATAAATCTATTGGATTTTTTGTCAATTTTCGGCGTTTGAAACATAAACTATGAAATTTTTACACTGCGCACATATGTGGCGTTTCAGATAGATATTTTTTTGTCTCTCTTATCGTCCAATCCAACTTGCAGAAGCTGATCATAGATCTCATATGCTAATTGTTGCGTATCATTAGATTGAAATCTAGATTGGACATATTAAGATGGATGTGAAAAACCAAACAAATATTACAATCTAAGTGATTTTTACCCTAAATAAAAGTAATTTTCATTTTGATGGAGGGCATTCATCTGTTTGCAGAAAGAATAACTATAATTTTCTTGTAACAGAAATCATTTATCCGTTCGCAGCAAGAGTAACCAATACAGTTCAAACTATAAAATGATAAGTAATAGAGCAAAAGTAAATTATGAACGTTGTTTAGGAGTTTAACAAAATTAGTTCTCAAATTAAAATAATTATGAAATATAGCATTGATTATCATATAGGTTTATTAGTGGGCTAATTTTAACTCTCTCTCTCCCTCACACACCTTATAATCAAATTTTTGGGGCAAAGTGGAGGTGGGAGGGGGTTTATTCCACTAGTCCACATCTCAAGCTTTTTCAGCTACAGGTAAGATAACGTAATGTCACTATCATAAGTAATGAATTTTGACATTTGTATGAACACAGAAACTTAAGGTACAATACTATAAAAAAGGAATAAACCTGGATCTGCAAATCCGATCTGATGTCGTATGATTAACATAACTGCACTATTCAATCATACACTGATTGGCTACTTCATTTGATATACCACACTTAATATCGGGTTGAATAAAGATACCCACCTGATAGCGGGTTGAAATAATAGTCAGGACTCGTCATAACACAAAATGTCATAAGGTGTCTTGTTCAATTACAGTTCGTTCTTTAAAAATAAAGGTTTCCAATTGGTTCACATATCTTGGCAAAAGATTACGATGGAGAATGCAAAGTTTATGGTCATCTAAAGATCCTCAATGTATTAAACAAGTACCTCCCCAGCAGGTTAAACCATATTTTAGGACAGAATCAAACATAATTAATATTTTTAATTTCATTAAGAGATACATTTTTTATAATAATAAAATCTTATTTCAACAATTTCAATTTTCTTGCCATTACTTTAATTTGCTCTTTCCAATTAAATCTGTAATTCATCATTATTCAAGATGTTTAACATATGCTGATTTTTGTTAAATTAAATTAATGTTTACAATAGTTTTGATATTTAACAACTTACGTCTATAATTGATATAATGTAGTGGTTTATTTTAAATTAATTAAAAAAAAACATTTAAATAAAACAAATTTTCAATATATAATTTTCTTATATATATTCTCTCCCCCTAAAATGGGCTCAGCGGTAAGCCTGTAGGTTTACGAAGCTAAAATTTGTGTTTCAATACCCGTTGTAGACAGAGCACAGATAGTCCATTGTATAAATTTGTGCTTATAAATTTATATAGTTGGAATTATTATTAATTTTTATATTGTCATTATCAGAATTTACAGAATACAGAATCATCTGCAAAACTAATTATTAATCTTTGTTTTACAGAAATCATTTAATTAAATTGAAAAATAATAATGCACCCAAAGCTGATCCATGGAGTGCTCTAACTCCCTTGTAATCAATAAAATAAACATGCAAATCATTTTTAAAACGATCAGTTCCTGTTTTTTATATCACGGGAACCCAGAAGAGCTTTACTTGGACTGTAGGTTTTCGATTTTACGCTATTTCATACACATAATATCAGAATATTAGTATAGCATGCACTTACTACTGTGTAATTGTTACTGCCCTTTGGAAGCACAGTAATTGCACCAGGTAGCTTGAATAGTACTGAATATAATCGTGAGTTTACAGCTTTGCTAGTAAACTCATATACGTTAAAAATTAGTTCTTATTTGATTTTCTTCCAGCAAAGACGTATATCTAATTAAGATAATTTTTAGGTGTTATCACTATTCGCTCAGCTTAGTAGTGTTTTCAAGATATTCTCTTTATCTCAGATGTGTTCTAACTTCAGTTTAACTCAATATATTTTAGTTCATATTTATACTTACTGTTTTACTTTGAATTCCATTTGTTAAATATGTCCAACTTTTATTCATTTACTTTTTTATAAACTTGTATCTCGTCTTTCATGTCGCTACCACTGGACCACCAGTAAGTACCCTCTACATTTACTGACTGAAATCCTTTGTTGATCTCGCCATCTAGTGGGCCGTACAATTAATCGTAGTTAAGATTACTCCAAATATAAAGAATGTAAATTATGCGACTTTCAGCAATTCAAATCTACAGCTTAACTCAACATTATTTAACCTGAAATAGTTTAACACATAGAAAATATTACATAAAATATTAAGAGCTTGTTTGTTTGTTTGTTTTTTGGAATTTCGCGCAAAGCTACACGAGGGCTATCTGCGCTAGCCGTCCCTAATTTAGCAGTGTAAGACTAGA